>NC_068445.1:42192599-42302599 GCF_023373465.1 Oncorhynchus keta | reverse complement strand
TGAAGGGTGGGACTGGATGGTTTTCAGAGATAGAGGAGAGGGGTTGAGGGTAGCTGAAGGGTGGGACTGGATGGTTTTCAGAGATAGAGGAGAGGGGTTGAGGGTAGCTGAAGGGTGGGACTGGATGGTTTTCAGAGATAGAGGAGAGGGGTTGAGGGTAGCTGAAGGGTGGGACTGGATGGTTTTCAGAGATAGAGGAGAGGGGTTGAGGGTAGCTGAAGGGTGGGACTGGATGGTTTTCAGAGATAGAGGAGAGGGGTTGAGGGTAGCTGAAGGGTGGGACTGGATGGTTTTCAGAGATAGAGGAGAGGGGTTGAGGGTAGCTGAAGGGTGGGACTGGATGGTTTTCAGAGATAGAGGAGAGGGGTTGAGGGTAGCTGAAGGGTGGGACTGGATGGTTTTCAGAGATAGAGGAGAGGGGTTGAGGGTAGCTGAAGGGTGGGACTGGATGGTTTTCAGAGATAGAGGAGAGGGGTGGGTGGGACTGGATGGTTTTCAGAGATAGAGGAGAGGGGCTGAGGGTAGCTGAAGGGTGGGACTGGATGGTTTTCAGAGATAGAGGAGAGGGGTTGAGGGTAGCTGAAGGGTGGGACTGGATGGTTTTCAGAGATAGAGGAGAGGGGTTGAGGGTAGCTGAAGGGTGGGACTGGATGGTTTTCAGAGATAGAGGAGAGGGGTTGAGGGTAGCTGAAGGGTGGGACTGGATGGTTTTCAGAGATAGAGGAGAGGGGTTGAGGGTAGCTGAAGGGTGGGACTGGATGGTTTTCAGAGATAGAGGAGAGGGGTTGAGGGTAGCTGAAGGGTGGGACTGGATGGTTTTCAGAGATAGAGGAGAGGGGTTGAGGGTAGCTGAAGGGTGGGACTGGATGGTTTTCAGAGATAGAGGAGAGGGGTGGGGTAGCTGAAGGGTGGGACTGGATGGTTTTCAGAGATAGAGGAGAGGGGTTGAGGGTAGCTGAAGGGTGGGACTGGATGGTTTTCAGAGATAGAGGAGAGGGGTTGAGGGTGGGACTGGATGGTTTTTCAGAGATTGAGGTAGCTGAAGGGTGGGACTGGATGGTTTTCAGAGATAGAGGAGAGGGGACTGGATGAGGGTAGCTGAAGGGTGGGACTGGATGGTTTTCAGAGATAGAGGAGAGGGGTTGAGGGTAGCTGAAGGGTGGGACTGGATGGTTTTCAGAGATAGAGGAGAGGGGTTGAAGGTAGCTGAAGGGTGGGACTGGATGGTTTTCAGAGATAGAGGAGAGGGGTTGAAGGTAGCTGAAGGGTGGGACTGGATGGTTTTCAGAGATAGAGGAGAGGGGTTGAGGGTAGCTGAAGGGTGGGACTGGATGGTTTTCAGAGATAGAGGAGAGGGGTTGAGGGTAGCTGAAGGGTGGGACAAAAAACATAAAAATAAGAAAAAGATAACTAATTACCAATGTACTGTGTCCGCAAAAATGTATTCAGCTAGGAAATAGATATTATAATAAAACATTTAAAATATATACTTTAATCCGTTTCGAAGACGGGTGGAAGAACGAAAATGTATTAAAACAAGATCAAACAAATATATATGGGGGATTGGAAATGATGCAGACAATTACATTGATAGAATCCACAATCTATCTGCGATATTAAAACTGATCTACCCCCTAAAAAAATGTAAACACTTGAGAGTGGATGGCTATGAAGGATGACGGAGGAGAGGAAGGAGAGATACAATGAGGGAAAAGGAATGGAGATGGAAGTAAGAATTTGGAAGTAGAGAGGGATATGCAGAGGAGAAGAGAAGAAGAGAGAAGGAGAGAGGGATACGGAGAGGAGAAGAGAAGAAGAGAGAAGGAGAGAGGGATACGGAGAGGAGAAGAGAAGAAGAGAGAAGGAGAGAGGGATACGGAGAGGAGAAGAGAAGAAGAGAGAAGGAGAGAGGGATACGGAGAGGAGAAGAGAAGAAGAGAGAAGGAGAGAGGGATACGGAGAGGAGAAGAGAAGAAGAGAGAAGGAGAGAGGGATACGGAGAGGAGAAGAGAAGAAGAGAGAAGGAGAGAGGGATACGGAGAGGAGAAGAGAAGAAGAGAGAAGGAGAGAGGGATACGGAGAGGAGAAGAGAAGAAGAGAGAAGGAGAGAGGGGTATGGAGAGGAGAAGAGAAGAAGAGAGAAGGAGAGAGGGATACGGAGAGGAGAAGAGAAGAAGAGAGAAGGAGAGAGGGATATGCAGAGGAGAAGAGAAGAAGAGAGAAGGAGAGAGGGATACGGAGAAGAGAAGAGAAGAAGAGAGAAGGAGAGAGGGATACGGAGAAGAGAAGAGAAGAAGAGAGAAGGAGAGAGGGATATGGAGAGGAGAAGAGAAGAAGAGAGAAGGAGAGAGGGATACGGAGAGGAGAAGAGAAGAAGAGAGAAGGAGAGAGGGATACGGAGAAGAGAAGAGAAGAAGAGAGAAGGAGAGAGCGATACGGAGAGGAGAAGAGAAGAAGAGAGAAGGAGAGAGGGATATGGAGAGGAGAAGAGGAGAAGAGAGAAGGAGAGAGGGATACGGAGAGGAGAAGAGGAGAGAGATAGAAATAAGAAAGTAACAGAGTTGAAAAAAAGCCGTAGAAGACAGGAAGAAAGAAAGAAAAGAGCATGCAGGAGGAAAAGAAAATTGACTGTGGAAAGATTGTTTGTGAGTTTATGCCCAGTGAACCTAAGGCAGGCAGGCATACAGGCCAGCTTGGCAGACAGGTGGATGGGTAGGTGGACAATGGGCACACAACCACAACTAACCTGGAACAGGAAGGTGTCTCCTTCCGTCAAGCCGGTGGTGCCAAAGTGTTTGTACCACACAGTGCCCTCATTCACATCCTGCTGAGTGAAGGAGGAGGTGGGGGTAGAGCTCCTGTAATCAGGCGAGGGCTGCCAACCTTCCAACGGGCCGTCGGCTGGCATTGGCACCAACAGCACTTCACCTGGAGGGAGGAGAGGGAGAAATAGAGAAGAGGGAGGGGATAGATGGGGGAGAGAATCAGTAAGGGAGAAATAGAGAAGAGGGAGGGGATAGATGGGGGAGAGAATCAGGAAGGGAGAAATAGAGAAGAGGGAGGGGATAGATGGGGGAGAGAATCAGGAAGGGAGAAATAGAGAAGAGGGAGGGGATAGATGGGGAGAGAATCAGGAAGGGAGAAATAGAGAAGAGGGAGGGGATAGATGGGGGAGAGAATCAGGAAGGGAGAAATAGAGAAGAGGGAGGGGATAGATGGGGGAGAAAATTGGGAAAATTATTATTGAATATAAAACACTCTAAAGTTTCTAAAACCGTTTAAATTATGTCTGTATGTAAAGCAGAACTCTCAGGGCAGCCTTTCTCCCAAACTCTCTCTTGTGAAGAGAAAAGTTGGGTCAACTTTGACGTCATGGCCCCCACCATTCCCAGGCAGCTACCGATCCAGGAACAGTCTCTATCTGTTCAGCGCGATGTCAGCTTTCAAATGGCACGTTCATTGTGAGAATCCCACGAGCCCTGCACGTTTGGCGAGCGAAATTGCTCGTGTCCCTCTGAAAAACAGGCACTCTATTGCGCGCGGCCGATTTGGAGTACGTCTTTTTCCATGATCCAGCATTTGAAGCCGGTTTGTCTGTTAGCGCTGCTCTTTGTTCTACATGCTAAAAACATCATAAAGCTCGGTTTTTCACATTGTTTGACCAGTTTAGTGGACATATAATATGTAAATTGGAAGTTTTGATGTGCAAGAGTGCTGGACCAGAAGTCATTTTTGACGCATTTCAGCCGAAGCTGTTAACATGTGCTAATACAGAGACACACAACCTGAAACCAAACGATGTATTGGGTAAGTATGACTCCTTCTACGTCTTCTGATGGAAGAACATCAAAGGTAAGGGAATATTTATGTGGTTATTTGGTGTTTCTGTGGACTCCAAATGTAGAGGAGACATACTGCTAATATCTGAGCGCCGACTCATAGTATAGCCCAGTGAACGATGTCTGTAACGTTAAAAATAAATGTAATACAGCGGTTGCATTAAGAAGAAGTGTATCTTTGTAAATATATGTAGAACATGTATATTTAGTCATGTTTATTGCTTGTTATCTGACGTTATCTGTCGGAGCTATCATCATTTCTCCTGACATTTGAGTAGCATTTTTTGAAATGTCGTCATTGTAAAGATTTATGGATATAAATGGCATATTATTGAAAAAAAAAATGTACTGTGTAACATGTAATATTACTGTCATCTGATGAAGATTTTCAACAGGTTAGTGAATAATTTATTTTTTAATCCTACTTTTACATTTTATTTTTTCTGGGACAAAATGGCCGCCGCTTGCCTTTTATTTCGGTGGTGATCTAATATAAATATGTGCTATGTTTTCGCCGTAAAACATTTTAGAAATCTGACTTGCTGGGTAGATAAACAAGGTGTTTATCTTTCATTTGAGCCATTGGACTTGTTAATGTGTGGAGGTTAAATATTTTTAGGAATATTTTAGCTGAACGTGGGGGGGGGTTCCCAAATTGGAACCCTAGTCCCCTTCTGGTTAACAAAGAAAGATGTCCTCCTGTGTGCTACCTTTATCCGCCCACTAAAATCCCCATACTTTAAATAAGACAGCTCCTCCATCCTGGAGGGGGAAATCAACCATTACCAGACCCAGGGACATTTACTTGTCTGTGGCGACCTAAATGCCAGAGCCGGACAAGAACCTGACACCCTCAGCACACAGGGGGACAAACACCTGCCTGCAGGTGACACCATTCTCTCCCCCATATTCCCCCCTAGGCACAACTATGACAACATAACCAACAAAAACAGGTCACAACTCCTGCAGCTCTGTCGCACGCTGGGTATGTACATAGTCAATGGTAGGCTTCGAGAGGACTCCTATGGTAGGTACACCTATAGCTCATCTCTTGGCAGTAGTACTGTAGACTACTTTATCATTGACCTCAACCCAGAGTCTCTCAGAGCGTTCACAGTCAGCCCACTGACAACCCTATCAGACCACAACAAAATCACAGTCTACTTGAACAGAGCAATACTCAACCATGAGGCATCAAAGCCAAAGGAACTGAGTAATATTAAGAAATGCTATAGATGGAAGGAATGTCATTTGGAAAACAACCAAAAAGCAATTAGGCAACAATTTAGACAATTTCCTGGACAAAATGTTCCACTGTAATAGTGAAGGTGTAAACTTGGCAGTAGAAAACCTAAACAGTATATTTGACCTCTCAGCTTCCCTATAAAATCTAAAAATCGCAAATAGAAAACCGAAGAAAATAAACAACAATGACAAATGGTTTGATAAAGGATGCAAAAATCTAATAAATAAATTGAGAAACCTGCCCAACCAAAAACATAGAGACCCAGAAAACTGGAGTCTACGCCTTCACTACGGTGAATCACTAAAACAATACAGAAATACACTACGGAGAAAGAAGGAACAGCACGTTAGAAATCAGCTCAATGTAACTGAAGAATCCATAGAATCTAAACACTTCTGGGAAAATTAGAAAACACTAAACAAACAACAACACAAAGAATTATCTATCCAAAATGGAGATGTCTGGCTAAACCACTTCTCCGATCCTTTTGGCTCTATAACAAAGAACAAACAGCAGAAACATAAACATGATCAAATACAAACATTGGAATCAACTATTAGAGACGACCAGAACCCACTGGATTCTCCAATTACCTGGAATGAGCTACAGGACAAAATACAAACCCTCCAACCCAAAAAGGCCTGTGGTGTTGATGGTATCCTTAATGAAATGATTAAATATACAGACAACAAATTCCAGTTGGCTATATTAAAACTCTTCAACATCATCCTCAGCTCTCAGCTCTGGCATCTTCCCCAATATTTGGTGCCAAGGACTGACACCTTAATTGACAAACAAACAGACCAAAACAAAGGCAAAGTTCTTATCCTTTGTTGATTTCAAAAAAGCCTTCGACTCAATTTGGCACGAGGGTCTGCTATACAAACTGATGGAAAGTGGTGTTGGGGGTAAAACATACGACATTATAAAATACACGTCGACAAACAAGTGTGAGGATAAAATAGTCAAAAAACACACACATTTCTCCCCACAGGTCCGTGGGGTGAGACAGGGATGCAGCTTAAGCCCCACCCTCTTCACCATATATATCAATGAATTGGCGAGGGCACTAGAAGAGTCTGCAGCACCCGGCCTAGAATCTGAAGTCAAATGTCTACTGTTTGCTGATGATCTGGTGCTTCTGTCCCCAACCAAGGAGGGCCTACAGCAGCCCCTAGATCGTCTGCCAGACCTGGGCCCTGACAGTAAATCTCAGTAAGACCAAAATAATGGTGTTCCAAAAAAGGTCCATTTGCCAGGACCACAAGTACAAATTCCATCTAGACACCGTTGCCCTTGAGCACACAAAAAACTATAAATACCTCGGCCTAAACATCAGCGCCACAGTTAACTTCCACAAAGCTGTGAACGATCTGAGAGACAAGGCAAGAAGGGCCTTCTATGCCATCAAAAGGAACATAACATTCTACATACCAATTAGAATCTGGCAAAACAATATTGAAATAGGTAGTAGAACCCATTGCCCTTTATGGTTGTGAGGTCTGGGGTCCGCTCACCAACAAAGAATTCACAAAATGGGACAAACACCAAATTGAGACTCTGCACGCAGAATTCTGCAAAAAAATATCCTCAGTGTACAACGTAGAACACCAAATAATGCATGCAGAGCAGAATTAGGCCGATACCCACTAATGATCAAAATCCAGAAAAGAGCCATTCAATTCTACAACCACCTAAAAGGAAGCGATTCCCAAACCTTCCATAACAAAGCCGTCATCTACAGAGAGATGAACTTGGAGAAGAGTCCCCTAAGCAAGCTGGTCCTGGGGCTCTGTTCACAAACACAAGCAGAGCCCCAAGGACAGCAACGCAATTAGACACAACCCAAAAAGATAATTACTTGACACATTGGAAATAATTAATTTTAAAAAACAGAGCAAACTAGAATTTTATTTGGCTCTAAACAGAGAGTACACAGTGGCAGAATACCTGACCACTGTGACTGACCATGACCATGGTAGAGACCATGACCATATTAGAGACACATATTTCCCTCACATTATACAGATTTATTTACCCTTGTGTACGTTAACCATTTGCACATAATTACAACACTGTATAGAGACATAATATGACATTTGTAATGTATTTATTCTCTTGGAACTTCTGTGAGTGTAATGTTTACTGTTCATTTTATTGTTTATTTCACTTTTGTATATTATCTACCTCACTTGCTTTGGCAATGTTAACATGTGTTTCCCATGCCAATAAAGCCCCTTGAATTGAATTGAATTGAGGGAGAGAGAGGAAGAGGGGAGAGAGAATCAGGAAGGGAGAGAGAGAGAGAAGGTAAGGGAGAGGGGAGAGAGAATCAGGAATGGAGAGAGAGAGAAGGTAAGGGAGAGGGGAGAGAGAATCAAGAAGGGAGAGAGAGAGAGAAGGTAAGGGAGAGAGAGAGAGAAGGTAAGGGAGAGAGGAGAGAGAATCAGGAAGGGAGAGAGAGAGAGAAGGTAAGGGAGAGAGGAGAGAGAATCAGGAAGGGAGAGAGAGAGAATGTAAGGGAGAGGGGAGAGATAATCAGGAAGGGAGAGAGAGAGAGAGAAGGTAAGGGAGAGGGGAGAGAGAGAGGTTAAGGGAGAGAGAGAGAAGGTAAGGGAGAGGGGAGAGAGAATCAGGAAGGGAGAGAGAGAGAGAGCAGGTAAGGGAGAGGGGAGAGGGGAGAGAGAATCAGGAAGGGAGAGAGAGAGAGAAGGTAAGGGAGAGGGGAGAGAGAATCAGGAAGGGAGAGAGATAAGGTAAGGGAGAGGGGAGAGAGAATCAGGAAGGGAGAGAGAGAGAAGGTAAGGGCGAGGGGAGAGAGAATCAGGAAGGGAGAAAGAGAGAAGTTAAGGGAGAGGGGAGAGAGAATCAGGAAGGGAGAGAGAGAGAAGGTAAGGGAGAGGGAAGAGAGAATCAGGAAGGGAGAAAGAGAGGTTAAGGGAGAGAGAGAGAAGGTAAGGGAGAGAGAAGGTAAGGGCGAGGGGAGAGAGAATCAGGAAGGGATAAAGAGAGAAGTTAAGGGAGAGGGGAGAGAGAATCAGGAAGGGAGAATGAGAGGTTAAGGGAGAGGGGAGAGAGAATCAGGAAGGGATAAAGAGAGAAGTTAAGGGAGAGGGGAGAGAGAGAAGGTAAGGGAGAGGGGAGAGAGAATCAGGAAGGGAGAGAGAGAGAAGGTAAGGGAGAGGGGAGAGAGAATCAGGAAGGGATAAAGAGAGAAGTTAAGGGAGAGGGGAGAGAGAGAATAAGGGAGGAAGAATCAGGAAGAAAGAGAGAGAAGGTAAGGGAGGGGAGAGAGAATCAGGAAGGGAGAAAGAGAGAAGGTAAGGGAGAGGGAGAGAGAATCAGGAAGGGAGAGAGAGAGAAGGTAAGGGAGAGGGGAGAGAGAATGAGGAAGGGAGAAAGAGAGGTTAAGGGAGAGGGGAGAGAGAATGAGGAAGGGAGAAAGAGAGGTTAAGGGAGAGGGGAGAGAGAATCAGGAAGGGAGAAAGAGAGTTTAAGGGAGAGGGGAGAGAGAATCAGGAAGGGAGAGAGAGAGAGAGAGAGAGAGAGAAGGTAAGGGAGAGGGGAGAGAGAGAAGGTAAGGGAGAGGGGAGAGAGAATCAGGAAGGGAGAGAGAGAAGGTAAGGGAGAGGGGAGAGAGAATCAGGAAGGGAGAGAGAGAGAAGGTAAGGGAGAGGGGAGAGAGAATGAGGAAGGGAGAAAGAGAGGTTAAGGGAGAGGGGAGAGAGAATCAGGAAGGGAGAAAGAGAGAAGGTAAGGGAGAGGGGAGAGAGAATCAGGAAGGGAGAGAGAGAGAGAGGTAAGGGAGAGGGGAGAGAGAATGAGGAAGGGAGAAAGAGAGGTTAAGGGAGAGGGGAGAGAGAATCAGGAAGGGAGAAAGAGAGGTTAAGGGAGAGGGGAGAGAGAATGAGGAAGGGAGAAAGAGAGGTTAAGGGAGAGGGGAGAGAGAATCAGGAAGGGAGAAAGAGAGGTTAAGGGAGAGGGGAGAGAGAATCAGGAAGGGAGAAAGAGAGGTTAAGGGAGAGGGGAGAGAGAATCAGGAAGGGAGAGAGAGAGGTTAAGGGAGAGGGGAGAGAGAATCAGGAAGGGAGAAAGAGAGGGTAATTCGATTATTAGGGGTTTGAGAGAGGTGTGGGAGGTAAAGGGAGAGTCAGAAAGACAAACTAACATCATTACCATCTTAACAGTGTGAGTAAACAGAAACAGGTGCATGTTGGGGGGGGGGGTAAGGCCACATATCGTACCGTATTTGGGGCTTCCTTTGGAGCTCACTATGGTGTAAATGATCTGGTCATCGCTGGCACCCTGATACTCTGTCCTCAGATACCTCTTCCCCAACTGTACCATGCCTCCCTCTCTCACCCACGTGACGGGCACCGACAGAACACGAGGAGCCTGGGTAAGCTGTAAAAACACAAGATATGTAACAATTATTATTTATTTTCGATGGCAGATATTGTTTGAAAGTACTGTAACTCATATCAGTTATTCAGCCTGAGGCCCAACCCAAGGGGGCGTCTGATTCATTATTCGTATCGGAGCAGGAAGTTGTCTCATCCTGCCAACCAACATGCACCGTCCTCACCTGCATTTTTCTCTTAATTGAGTTAATGACCCAGCACAGGTGTTCTCAGGCCAGCCGTGTGAATCACAGCAGCATAGCAGCAGTATGAAAAGCTCAGAGTCAGCTGTCAGCAGCAACAAAGAGAGACAGAGAGACAGACAGAGAGCTGCCGTTCCTCTGAGCAGCAACAGAGAGAGACAGAGAGACAGACAGAGAGCTGCCGTTCCTCTGAGCAGCAACAGAGACAGACAGAGAGCTGCTGTTCTTCTGAGCAGCAACAGAGAGAGACAGAGAGACAGACAGAGAGCTGCCGTTCCTCTGAGCAGCAACAGAGACAGACAGAGAGCTGCTGTTCTTCTGAGCAGCAACAGAGAGAGACAGAGAGACAGACAGAGAGCTGCCGTTCCTCTGAGCAGCAACAGAGACAGACAGAGAGCTGCTGTTCTTCTGAGCAGCAACAGAGACACACATAGAGCTGCCGTTCCTCTGAGCAGCAACAGAGACAGACAGAGAGCTGCTGTTCTTCTGAGCAGCAACAGAGACACACAGAGAGCTGCCGTTCCTCTGAGCAGCAACAGAGAGAGACAGAGAGCTGCTGTTCTTCTGAGCAGCAACAGAGACACACATAGAGCTGCCGTTCCTCTGAGCAGCAACAGAGACACACAGAGAGCTGCCGTTCCTCTGAGCAGCAACAGAGAGAGACAGAGAGCTGCTGTTCTTCTGAGCAGCAACAGAGACACACAGAGAGCTGCCGTTCCTCTGAGCAGCAACAGAGACACACATAGAGCTGCCGTTCCTCTGAGCAGCAACAGAGAGAGACAGAGAGCTGCTGTTCTTCTGAGCAGCAACAGAGACACACAGAGAGCTGCCGTTCCTCTGAGCAGCAACAGAGAGAGACAGAGAGCTGCTGTTCCTCTGAGCAGCAACAGAGAGAGACAGAGAGCTGCTGTTCTTCTGAGCAGCAACAGAGACACACAGAGAGCTGCCGTTCCTCTGAGCAGCAACAGAAAGAGACAGAGAGCTGCTGTTCTTCTGAGCAGCAACAGAGACACACATAGAGCTGCCGTTCCTCTGAGCAGCAACAGAGACACACAGAGAGCTGCCGTTCCTCTGAGCAGCAACAGAGAGAGACAGAGAGCTGCTGTTCTTCTGAGCAGCAACAGAGACACACATAGAGCTGCCGTTCCTCTGAGCAGCAACAGAGACACACAGAGAGCTGCCGTTCCTCTGAGCAGCAACAGAGAGAGACAGAGAGCTGAGCAGCAACAGAGACACACATAGAGCTGCCGTTCCTCTGAGCAGCAACAGAGACAGACAGAGAGCTGCTGTTCTTCTGAGCAGCAACAGAGACACACAGAGAGCTGCCGTTCCTCTGAGCAGCAACAGAGAGAGACAGAGAGCTGCTGTTCTTCTGAGCAGCAACAGAGACACACATAGAGCTGCCGTTCCTCTGAGCAGCAACAGAGACACACAGAGAGCTGCCGTTCCTCTGAGCAGCAACAGAGAGAGACAGAGAGCTGCTGTTCTTCTGAGCAGCAACAGAGACACACATAGAGCTGCCGTTCCTCTGAGCAGCAACAGAGACACACAGAGAGCTGCCGTTCCTCTGAGCAGCAACAGAGAGAGACAGAGAGCTGCTGTTCTTCTGAGCAGCAACAGAGACACACATAGAGCTGCCGTTCCTCTGAGCAGCAACAAAGAGAGACAGAGAGACAGACAGAGAGCTGCTGTTCTTCTGAGCAGCAACAGAGACACACATAGAGCTGCCGTTCCTCTGAGCAGCAACAAAGAGAGACAGAGAGACAGACAGAGAGCTGCTGTTCTTCTGAGCAGCAACAGAGACACACAGAGAGCTGCCGTTCCTCTGAGCAGCAACAGAGAGAAACAGAGAGCTGCTGTTCCTCTGAGCAGCAACAGAGAGAGACAGAGAGCTGCCGTTCCTCTGAGCAGCAACAGAGACACACATAGAGCTGCCGTTCCTCTGAGCAGCAACAGAGACACACAGAGAGCTGCCATTCCTCTGAGCAGCAACAGAGAGAGACAGAGAGCTGCTGTTCTTCTGAGCAGCAACAGAGACACACATAGAGCTGCCGTTCCTCTGAGCAGCAACAGAGAGAGACAGAGAGCTGCTGTTCTTCTGAGCAGCAACAGAGACACACATAGAGCTGCCGTTCCTCTGAGCAGCAACAAAGAGAGACAGAGAGACAGACAGAGAGCTGCTGTTCTTCTGAGCAGCAACAGAGACACACATAGAGCTGCCGTTCCTCTGAGCAGCAACAAAGAGAGACAGAGAGACAGACAGAGAGCTGCTGTTCTTCTGAGCAGCAACAGAGACACACAGAGAGCTGCCGTTCCTCTGAGCAGCAACAGAGAGAGACAGAGAGCTGCTGTTCCTCTGAGCAGCAACAGAGAGAGACAGAGAGCTGCCGTTCCTCTGAGCAGCAACAGAGACACACAGAGAGCTGCTGTTCATCTGTGCAGCAACAGAGACACACAGAGAGCAACGCTGACCAAAGAGAGAAGTCTGCTTGCATATCAAATGGCACCCTATTCCCTATACACTGAGTGTACTAAACAGAAAACAAAACTGATCCCTTATTTGATGGCACATGTTACATCCACTTCAAAGGGATGTAGACGGGGAGGAGACTGGGGAGGAGACGGGGAGGAGACTGGGGAGGAGACGGGGAGGAGACTGGGAGGAGACGGGGAGGAGACTGGGGAGGAGACAGGGAGGAGACCGGTGGAGGAGACGGGGAGGAGACGGGGAGGAGACTGGGGAGGAGACGGGGAGGAGACGGGGAGGAGACGGGGAGGAGACAGGAGACTGGGGAGGAGACTGGGGAGACCGAGAGACGGGGAGAGACGGGGAGGAGACTGGGGAGGAGACTGGGGAGGAGACGGGGAGGAGACGGGGAGGAGACGGGGAGGAGACCGGGGGAGAGACGGGGAGGAGACAGGAGAGGGGAGAGACTGGGGAGGAGACGGGGAGGAGACGGGGAGGAGACTGGGGAGGAGACTGGGGAGGAGACAGGGACGGGGAGGAGACCGGGGAGGAGACTGGGGAGGAGACGGGGAGGAGAGGGGAGGAGACGGGGAGGAGACAGGGAGGAGACAGGGAGGAGACCGGTGGAGGAGACGGGGAGGAGACGGGGAGGAGACTGGGGAGGAGACGGGGAGGAGACTGGGGAGGAGACGGGGAGGAGACGGGGAGGAGACGGGGGAGGAGACGGGGGGAGACGGGGAGGAGACGGGGGAGGAGACGGGGAGGAGACGGGGAGGAGAGGGGAGAGACGGGGAGGAGACGGGGAGGAGACGGGGAGGAGACGGGTTAAGGAAGGATTTTTAAGCCTTGAGACAATTGAGACATGGATTGTGTCTGTGTGGCATTCAGAGGGTGAACGGGCAAGACAAAATAATTAAGTGCCTTTGCAAGTGGTATGGTAGTAGGTGCCAGGTGCACCGGTTTGAGTGTGTCAAGAACCACAACGCTGCTGGGTTTTTCACACTCAACAGTTTCCAGTGTGTATCAAGAACTGTTCACCACCTAAAGAACACCCAGCCAACTTGACACAACTGGAGTCAACATGGGCCAGCATCCCTGTGGAACACTATTCAACACCTTGTAGAGTCAACATGGGCCAGCATCCCTGTGGAACACTATTCAACACCTTGTAGAGTCAACATGGGCCACCATCCCTGTGGAACACTATTCAACACCTTGTAGAGTCAACATGGGCAAGCATCCCTGTGGAACGCATTCAACACCTTGTAGAGTCAACATGGGCCAGCATCCCTGTGGAACGTTTTCAACACCTTGTAGAGTCAACATGGGCCAGCATCCCTGTGGAATGCTTTTCGACACCTTGTAGAGTCAACATGGGCCAGCATCCCTGTGGAATGCTTTCAACACCTTGTAGAGTCAACATGGGCCAGCATTCCTGTGGAATGCTTTCAACACCTTGTAGAGTCAACATGGGCCAGCATCCCTGTGGAACGCTTTCAACACCTTGTAGAGTCAACATGGGCCAGCATCCCTGTGGAATGCTTTTCGACACCTTGTAGAGTCAACATGGGCCAGCATCCCTGTGGAATGCTTTCAACACCTTGTAGAGTCAACATGGGCCAGCATTCCTGTGGAATGCTTTCAACACCTTGTAGAGTCAACATGGGCCAGCATCCCTGTGGAATGCTTTCAACACCTTGTAGAGTCAACATGGGCCAGCATCCCTGTGGAATGCTTTCAACACCTTGTAGAGTCAACATGGGCCAGCATCCCTGTGGAATGCTTTCAACACCTTGTAGAGTCAACATGGGCCAGCATCCCTGTGGAATGCTTTCAACACCTTGTAGAGTCCATGTCCCTGACAAATGGAGGCTGTTCTGAGGACAACTCAATATTAGGAAGGTGTTGCTAATGTTTTGTACACTCACTACTATTGACCGGGGCCCACAGTCGAGGATAGGGTGCCATTTGGGATGAACCCAGAGTGCTTAGCCCTCTGAGGGGGAAAGTCATCCATCACCGTCTCATTAAAGACTAATTACTCTCCAGCTCTCTCCATGATCCGTCTCTCAGGAGCTCCTTTGTACCCCGGCTAGGACAAGGCTTGACAAGGCTTGACAAGGCTTGGCACCGATGCCGACTGGGTCGGGTGGGGAACAGTTGGAGAGAGAGCTTTTGATGATGGCAGTATTTCGCGTTTTGTAATAAAAAAAAACCCTGAGAGAGATCAACCAACTGTACTTGGAGGCTGCTGCTGCACGGGGAAGCATCTCAAACACGTCTACAGTGGTTCACTTGGCAACCTCTCCTTTGTCTACACAGATGTGAAAAAAAACAAAAAAACATGGAGGACGCTATGCTTACAGCTGTCAGGTTCACATCAGCAGATGAAGGGAAGGGAGCGAGGAGAAAAAGAGTGATTGAAAAGACTTTTTTTTTTTTTTTTAAATAAGTGCATTATAAATCTTCAACTTAAGTTAAGGAGGTTCTCTTAGCATTATATCTAGTGTCTATCTTCAGTCATATACCAGTACACATTATATCTAGTGTCTATCTTCAGTCATATACCAGTACACATTATATCTAGTGTCTATCTTCAGTCATATACCAGTACACATTATATCTAGTGTCTATCTTCAGTCATATACCAGTACACATTATATCTAGTGTCTATCTTCAGTCATATACCAGTACACATTATATCTAGTGTCTATCTTCAGTCATATACCAGTACACATTATATCTAGTGTCTATCTTCAGTCATTATATTATATCTAGTGTCTATCTTTATATCTAGTCATCTTCATATATACCAACCAGTACACATTATATCTAGTGTCTATCTTCAGTCATATACCAGTACACATTATATCTAGTGTCTATCTTCAGTCATATACCAACCAGTACACATTATATCTAGTGTCTATCTTCAGTCATATACCAACCAGTACACATTATATCTAGTGTCTATCTTCAGTCATATACCAACCAGTACACATTATATCTAGTGTCTATCTTCAGTCATATACCAACCAGTACACATTATATCTAGTGTCTATCTTCAGTCATATACCAACCAGTACACATTATATCTAGTGTCTATCTTCAGTCATATACCAACCAGTACACATTATATCTAGTGTCTATCTTCAGTCATATACCAACCAGTACACATTATATCTAGTGTCTATCTTCAGTCATATACCAGTACACTGCTTGACAGAGAGCAGAATCAGGTGGTACAACCGGTGAATATGTGATGTATGTGAGGGACAAAGGGATGGAAGGAGTGATATTGATTTACAGAGTGAAAAAAAATAAGAGAAGTAGAGAAGAGGGGGGGTAGGAGAGGAGAGGAGGAAAGGGGTGTGTGTGTGTGTGTGTGTGTGTGTGTGTGTGTGTGTGTGTGTGTGTGTGTGTGTGTGTGTGTGTGTGTGTGTGTGTGTGTGTGTGTGTGTGTGTGTGTGTGTGTGTGTGCGTGTGTGATATTGTGTGTGTAGGTGAACATAGGCTAGGCTATATTTATTACTCCACTTTCCTAATATTAAGCACGTTACTTCTCTTTACAACAGGAGTACAGATTACCTGGCTGACATGAAAATTAATCACTGGAAAATCGTCTTCATTTCGCTATTTTTAAGTGCATATATGACATGTATTTTACACACGGTCCACTATAAATCAAAACTATTTTCACAGATACAGTACCAGTACCAGTGAAAAGTTTGCACACACCTACTCATTCAAGGGTTTTTCTTTATTCTGAACTATATAATTACTTTTTTTTATACCAAGAGCGTGCAAATCTGTCATCGAGGAAAAGGGTGGCTACTTTGAAGAATCGCAAAATGTACAATATTTGTAAAATAAAATACTTTTTTTTTTGTTTTGCTTACTACATGATTCCATATGTGTTATTTCATCATTTTGATTCCTTCACTATTAATCTACAATGTAGAATATATTATTTTGAATATTATTTAGTGTATGAAAAGACAACATTCATCGGAGAATAGTCGGATGGGTGACAATATTGGCCGAAGCAGGAAGTCAAGAAACCAACAAGCCTTTTTCCAATCATAGTCACACACGTCATACAGCCTAGAACAGACGCCTATACGTTTTGCTAAGGTTTGGTTTCGCAAAACACACAAAAAAACTTCTTAAAATGAAGCACATTATTTTGCTTTACCAACAAGGTGTAGAGCCTACCTGGTATACATAGGAGGTGAGTTACTGGTATACATAGGAGGTGAGTTACTGGTATACATAGGAGGTGAGTTAGTGGTATACATAGGAGGTGAGTTAGTGGTATACATAGGAGGTGAGTTAGTGGTATACATAGGAGGTGAGTTAGTGGTATACACAGGAGGTGAGTGAGTTAGTGGTATACATAGGAGGTGAGTGAGTTAGTGGTATACATAGGAGGTGAGTGAGTTAGTGGTATACATAGGAGGTGAGTGAGTTAGTGGTATACATAGGAGGTGAGTGAGTTAGTGGTATACATAGGAGGTGAGTGAGTTAGTGGTATACACAGGAGGTGAGTGAGTTAGTGGTATACATAGGAGGTGAGTGAGTTACTTGGGGAAGATCATTTTCACATTAAAAATGCACCTTTAGTATAAAGCATTATAATCACATTTTGTGGTCACTTTTGAGAACAGTGTTTTTCCCTCTAATTGATTGCATTTTTATCTCAACAATCAAGCTTATAGCCTACTGCTATAGCCTACTGTTAGCCTGCTATAGTACTATTATAGCATACTGCTGAGCCTACTAGCCTACTATTATAGCATACTGCTAGCCTACTGCTATAGCCTACTGTTATAGCATACTGCTAGCCTACTGCTATAGCATAGCATACTGCTAGCCTACTGCTATAGCCTACTGTTATAGCATACTGCTAGCCTACTGCTATAGCCTACTATTATAGCATACTGCTAGCCTAGCTATAGCCTACTATTATAGCATACTGCTAGCCTACTGCTATAGCCTACTGTTATAGCATACTGCTAGCCTACTGCTATAGCCTACTATTATAGCATACTGCTAGCCTACTGCTATAGCCTACTATTATAGCATACTGCTAGCCTACTGCTATAGCCTACTGTTATAGCATACTGCTAGCCTACTGCTATAGCCTACTAGTTATAGCATACTGCTAGCCTACTGCTATAGCCTACTGTTATAGCATACTGCTAGCCTACTGCTATAGCCTACTATTATAGCATACTGCTAGCCTACTGCTATAGCCTACTATTATAGCATACTGCTAGCCTACTGCTATAGCCTACTGTTATAGCATACTGCTAGCCTACTGCTATAGCCTACTGTTATAGCATACTGCTAGCCTACTGCTATAGCCTACTGTTATAGCATACTGCTAGCCTACTGCTATAGCCTACTGTTATAGCATACTGCTAGCCTACTGCTATAGCCTACTGTTATAGCATACTGCTAGCCTACTGCTATAGCCTACTATTATAGCATACTGCTAGCCTACTGCTATAGCCTACTGTTATAGCATACAGTGCTTTTCCTACTGTTATATTTTTATAGCATACTGCTAGCCTACTGCTATAGCCTACTGTTATAGCATACTGCTAGCCTACTGCTATAGCCTACTATTATAGCATACTGCTAGCCTACTGCTATAGCCTACTGTTATAGCATACTGCTAGCCTACTGCTATAGCCTACTATTATAGCATACTGCTAGCCTACTGCTATAGCCTACTGTTATAGCATACTGCTAGCCTACTGCTATAGCCTACTGTTATAGCATACTGCTAGCCTACTGCTATAGCCTACTGTTATAGCATACTGCTAGCCTACTGCTATAGCCTACTGTTATAGCATACTGCTAGCCTACTGCTATAGCCTACTATTATAGCATACTGCTAGCCTACTGCTATAGCCTACTGTTATAGCATACTGCTAGCCTACTGCTATAGCCTACTGTTATAGCATACTGCTAGCCTACTGCTATAGCCTACTATATAGCATACTGCTAGCCTACTGCTATAGCCTACTGTTATAGCATACTGCTAGCCTACTGCTATAGCCTACTGTTATAGCATACTGCTAGCCTACTGCTATAGCCTACTGTTATAGCATACTGCTAGCCTACTGCTATAGCCTACTGTTATAGCATACTGCTAGCCTACTGCTATAGCCTACTATTATAGCATACTGCTAGCCTACTGCTATAGCCTACTGTTATAGCATACTGCTAGCCTACTGCTATAGCCTACTGTTATAGCATACTGCTAGCCTACTGCTATAGCCTACTGTTATAGCATACTGCTAGCCTACTGCTATAGCCTACTGTTATAGCATACTGCTAGCCTACTGCTATAGCCTACTGTTATAGCATACTGCTAGCCTACTGCTATAGCCTACTGTTATAGCATATAGCATACTGCTAGCCTACTGCTATAGCCTACTGTTATAGCATACTGCTAGCCTACTGCTATAGCCTACTGTTATAGCATACTGCTAGCCTACTGCTATAGCCTACTGTTATAGCATACTGCTAGCCTACTGCTATAGCCTACTGTTATAGCATACTGCTAGCCTACTGCTATAGCCTACTATTATAGCATACTGCTAGCCTACTGCTATAGCCTACTGTTATAGCATACTGCTAGCCTACTGCTATAGCCTACTGTTATAGCATACTGCTAGCCTACTGCTATAGCCTACTGTTATAGCATACTGCTAGCCTACTGCTATAGCCTACTGTTATAGCCTGCTATAGCCTACTGCTATAGCCTACTGCTATAGCCTACTGCTATAGCCTACTGCTTATAGCCTACTGCTATAGCCTACTATTATAGCATACTGCTAGCCTAGCTATAGCCTACTATTATAGCATACTGCTAGCCTACTGCTATAGCCTACTGTTATAGCATACTGCTAGCCTACTGCTATAGCCTACTATTATAGCATACTGCTAGCCTACTGCTATAGCCTACTGTTATAGCATACTGCTAGCCTACTGCTATAGCCTACTGTTATAGCATACTGCTAGCCTACTGCTATAGCCTACTGTTATAGCATACTGCTAGCCTACTGCTATAGCCTACTGTTATAGCATACTGCTAGCCTACTGCTATAGCCTACTATTATAGCATACTGCTAGCCTACTGCTATAGCCTACTGTTATAGCATACTGCTAGCCTACTGCTATAGCCTACTGTTATAGCATACTGCTAGCCTACTGCTATAGCCTACTGTTATAGCATACTGCTAGCCTACTGCTATAGCCTACTGTTATAGCATACTGCTAGCCTACTGCTATAGCCTACTAGCATAGCCTACTGCTATAGCCTACTGTATAGCCTACTGCTATAGCCTACTGTTATATAGCATACTGCTAGCCTACTGCTATAGCCTACTGCTATAGCCTACTGCTATAGCCTACTGCTATAGCCTACTGCTATAGCCTACTGCTATAGCCTACTGCTATAGCCTACTGTTATATAGCATACTGCTAGCCTACTGCTATAGCCTACTGCTATAGCCTACTGTTATAGCCTACTGCTAGCCTACTGCTATAGCCTACTGCTATAGCCTACTGCTATAGCCTACTGTTATAGCATACTGCCTACTGCTATAGCCTACTGCTATAGCCTACTGCTATAGCCTACTGTTATAGCCTACTGCTATAGCCTACTGTTATAGCCTACTGTTAGCCTACTGTTATAGCCTACTGCTATAGCCTACTGCTATAGCCTACTGTTATAGCCTACTGCTATAGCCTACTGTTATAGCCTACTGCTATAGCCTACTGTTATAGCCTACTGCTATAGCCTACTGCTATAGCCTACTGCTATAGCCTACTGCTATAGCCTACTGCTATAGCCTACTGTTATAGCCTACTGTTATAGCATACTGCTAGCCTACTGCTATAGCCTACTGCTATAGCCTACTGCTATAGCCTACTGCTATAGCCTACTGTTATAGCCTACTGTTATAGCATACTGCTAGCCTACTGCTATAGCCTACTGCTATAGCCTACTGTTATAGCCTACTGCTATAGCCTACTGCTATAGCCTACTGCGATAGCCTACTGTTATAGCCTACTGCTATAGCCTACTGCTAGCCTACTGCTATAGCCTACTGCTATAGCCTACTGTTATAGCATACTGCTAGCCTACTGCTATAGCCTACTGCTAGCCTACTGCTATAGCCTACTGCTATAGCCTACTGTTATAGCATACTGCTAGCCTACTGCTATAGCCTACTGCTAGCCTACTGCTATAGCCTACTGCTATAGCCTACTGTTATAGCATACTGCTAGCCTACTGCTATAGCCTACTGATATAGCCTACTGATATAGCCTACTGCTATAGCCTACTGCTAGCCTACTGCTATAGCCTACTGCTATAGCCTACTGCTATAGCCTACTGCTAGCCTACTGCTATAGCCTACTGCTATAGCCTACTGCTATATCCTACTGCTATATCCTACTGCTATAGCCTACTACTAGCCTACTGCTATAGCATACTGCTAGCCTACTGCTATAGCCTACTGCTATAGCCTACTGCTATAGCCTACTGCTAGCCTACTGCTATAGCCTACTGCTAGCATACTGCTAGCCTACTGCTATAGCCTACTGCTAGCATACTGCTAGCCTACTGCTATAGCCTACTGCTATAGCCTACTGCTAAAGCCTATTGCTATAGCCTACTGCTATATCCTACTGCTATAGCCTACTGCTATAGCCTACTGCTAGCCTACTGCTATAGCCTACTGCTAGCTTACTGCTATAGCCTACTGCTATAGCCTACTGCTAGCCTACTGCTATAGCCTACTGCTAGCTTACTGCTATAGCCTACTGCTATAGCCTACTGCTAGCCTACTGCTATAGCCTACTGCTAGCCTACTGCTAGCCTACTGCTATAGCTTACTGCTATAGCCTACTGCTATAGCCTACTGCTTCACTTATAATGTGAAGAAACAGCCCAATAGTTGATCGACATTTTAACCTAAACCTTCTCATCTGTTGTACCAGCTTCATTGATTTTAAAAGTGTTTTTGATGTGAGTTGTTGGGTTCATTTGGGATTTATCACATCCCACAACTGCCCCAGATTACGTATGGAATATTTAGAGATGGTTTGGGGACGCCTTACTGCCTAAGGACCTGGACAAGTCGCCTTAATAGAACGAAACCATGAATTCTGCTCTGTTTCAGAGAATTATACAGGAGAATGTCAGAACATCAGTCTGTGAACTGAAGCTGAAGTGCAGTTGGGTCATGCAGCAAGACAATGATCCAAAACACACAACCACGTCTACATGAAAATGACTAAAAAAGCAACCCATTTGAAGCTTTGGATTGGCTTAGTCAAAGTCCAGACCTAATCCTAATTGGGATGTTGTGGCAGGACTTGAAATGAGCAGTTCAGGCTTGAAAACCCATAAATGTTGCTTGGGTCCAGCAGTTCTGCATGGAAGAGTTACTGGTATACAGTCTCTCCACAGCAACGTGAGAGACTGATCAACAACTACAGGAAGTGTTTGGTTGGAGTCATAGCAGCTAAAGGTGGCACAACCAGTTATTGAGTATAAGGGGGCAATTACTTTTTCACACGGGGGCATTGGGTGTTACATAAAAACATACAATCCTTCCTTCCTTCCTTCCTTCTTTCTCTCTCCCTCCTTTCTTTCTTTCTTTCTTTCTTTCTTTCTTTCTTTCTTTCTTTCTTTCTTTCTTTCTTTCTTTCTCTCTCTCTCCTCCCTCCCTCCCTCCCTCCCTCCCTCCCTCCCTCCCTCCCTCCCTCCTCCCTCCCTCCCTCCCTCCCTCCCTCCCTCCCTCCTACCTTCTGAGTAATGCTGATCTGCATTAGAATGTTCTGGTAGCTGTTTCCATCGTTGACCTGTAGCAGCATCCTGTCCCGTTGCCCTGGCGACCCATCATGGACATACTGCACCTGTTCCCGTGACAACTCCTCCATCTTGAACTGGCTCAGCGCCAGGTCGCCATTGAGACGGGTCAGGCGGCCATGTTGGGGCGGGTCCAGAACCATGACCAGGACATCCTGCGAGGAAGAGGCACACACAAGGGGATGCTTAGACACACACACACACACAGACAGACAGATATACATGCATACACACACACACAGACAGATATACATGCACACACACACACACACACACACACACACACACACACACACACACACACACACACACACACACACACACACACACACACACACACACACACACACACACACACACACACACACACACACACACACACACAGACAGACACACACACCTGAGGGTTGTCTGGGTCGTCGATCTGAAGCACGGCCTTGGAGATGATCGCCGTCTCCCCTCCGTCCACCAGCACAGGATTGTTGGTAAGAATCTGTGGGGGCTGTGTGACAGGTGAGGGAAGCAGAGTTACGATTCACTGATTTAGACCTTTTACAAAGCGTTACTCATTGTTCTTTTAGATAACAAAGAAATTGTCCCTAAACACAGGAGTGAAAACATTTCTGGACTTGATAGTTGAAATGGGAGAGGGGCTGCACAAAACATTTAACCAGAATTAGGTGGAGAAGAGGTGAACTCTGTGTTAAGGGATTTTTTTATCGATAATGACTAATTATGTATACATTTCAATCAGGACTGACTAATCAGAATACTATTATGTTACTGTATAGATGTATGAATTTTCTTTTAACCCTAGTACTGAATTGACAGAGTGTTTCATTTTAATTGGGTATTAAAACAAATCAAATCACATTTTATTTGTCACATACACATGGTTAGCAGATGTTAATGCGAGTGTAGCGAAATGCTTGTGCTTCTAGTTCCGACAATGCAGTAATAACCAACAAGTAATCTAACTAACAATTAAAAAAACAAAAAAACTGCATAGTTTCCTAGGAACGCGAAGCGAGGCGGCCATCTCTGTCGGCGCCGGATAACTCCTCTGAACATAGAGGAATATAATTCCTGTAGCACTCTGTCTCCGTCGTACTCAACTGTAAAACTGAATTAGATAAGGAACGGCAGAACATCGCCAGCAACAGAACTGGCCCCGATTCTAAAACAAGGGCCAACATTCCGACACTATATTGAAGGTGGTGAAACCGGAGGGATGGCAGAACCATCTCAGAGAGGCCCCTACCGTTACGAGAACACATTCTGATCACTATCTGTCTGACATTCAAAGAAGGCCATACTTGAAATGACAGCGATATGCGTGGTCGTTTTCCCATAGTTAGTACTTAGTTGATTGCACTGACTATTAAGTCCCACTGGATAAGTGTCTGCTTAAATTACTCAAATTGTAAAAGTACATATTTCCACAGTGGTGAAACATGGTCAATCCTCTGCCAGCTGTCAGCCTGGCTGTTGATATAACAGAACACAAGGTGAAGCTATTATCCCTACTTAAGAAAAGGCTACCTGAGCTGTTACACACGATGGCACCAGCGTACAACGGGTTTAAGTGGTGATCTCTCTCTCTCTCTCTCTCTCATTTAGCGAGCGTCAGAGCGGAAGACCGCCTACTCGGAGGGGAGTTAAATGAAACGTTTCTCACTGTGCTGTATCTGTGTGTTATAGGTACAGTCAGGCACATCTTACAATAAGGCGCCAACTCCAACAGCAGTCACTCATTTAAATTGGCCTCTGCCAAACTGCCGAACATTTATCAGGAGTGAATTAATCCCATTTCCAGACTGATGGATAAACGTGGCCTTCGTTAGCCGATACGGAAAGACAGGGAGAAAACTCACGACGCATTGGCTTAATCGTCCAACCAATCATCTCCCACAGCACATTCCCCCCGTACGATAGCATACCATAACAACAGATCCACGCCTCGCAGTCATGGGATTCTCTACATTTAAAGGTCCAGTGCAGTCCAAAAACTTGATTTATCTGTGTTTTATATTTTCACACTATGAGGTTGGAATTATACTGTGAAATTGTGAATGCCCTTTTAGTGTAAGAGCTGTTTTGTTTTGGTGGGATGAAGTTTTGAATTGCATAATCTCAGTTAACCCAGTACGACTAAATTGTATTAAATTTGATTAAGTTCTGGGCCCATACGTGTTAAGAGAAGAGATAGATTGAGGACCGGACCCAGAACAAAGAGCTCCATCTTTTTACAGGCAAGTCTATGGTCTAAATGTGCCCTCCCTTCCTGAAATTCTGATTGGTCCAAAGCACCAGAACTAATGCTGATCGTTATATCATGACATACCTATGGTACCATTATGTTGTCGTTGTCTGTCCACAACAGATTAAGGTATTAGTTAATAGGCAAAGAGTTTCAAACCTCTTTGTTTGAAGGTTACATATCCCTCCCATTAGGCTCCTCCCATTAGGTTCCTCCCGTTAGGCTCTTCCCATTAGGCCCCTCCCATTAGGCCCCTCCCGTTAGGCCCCTCCCGTTAGGCCCCTCCGGTTAGGCTCCTCCGGTTAGGCTCCTCCCATTTAGGCTACCCCCGTCAGGCTCCCCCCGTCAGGCTCCTCCCATTAGGCTCCTCCCATTAGGCTCCCCCGTCAGGCTCCTCCCATTAGACTCCCCCGTCAGGCTCCTCCCGTCAGGCTCCTCCCATTAGACTCCCCCGTCAGGCTCCTCCCATTAGACTCCCCCGTTAGGCTCCTCCCATTATGCCCCCCAGTCAAAATTATCGCTTGTGAAATTGTTCTTGGCTAAGAAGTTATTTTTGTTCCTTCTTGAACATTTCAATTGAAAACAATCAAAGTAAGGTATTACTTTTTCCCCAGAAATGATTTGATATTGAGATAAAAACGTATGAATTAGACCTTTTACTAGACAGATACTTTACTCAGTAAGGTCACTCCCACTGGGGCCAAATTTAAATTGATAATGTATCAGCCTTTTAATGCGCTGTGTATAATAGCCTGATACACAGCGGTGTAACTTACTTAAGTAAAAATACTTTAAAGTACTACTTAAGTCGTTTTTTGGGGTGTATCTGTACTTTACGTTATTATTTATATTTTGGACAACTTTTACATGGAAAGTTTTAAGTTCCTGGGCGTACACAACATACAGACAAACTGAAAGGGTGGTGAAGAAGGCGCAACAGCGCAACCTCAGGAGGCTGAAGAAATGTGGCTTGTCACCTAAAACCCTGACAAACTTTTACAGATGCACAATTGAGAGCATCCTGTCGGGCCGTATCACCGCCTGGTACGGCAACTGCTCCGCCCTCAACCGCAAGGCTCTCCAGAGGGTAGTGAGGTCTACACAGCACATCACCGGGGGCAAACTACCTGCCCTTGACACCTACAGCACCCGATGTCACAGGAAGGCCAAATTGTTAGATTACTTGTTAGATATTACTGCACTGTCGGCTAACCATGTGTATGTGACCAATACAATTTTTGATTTGATTCGATTTTTAAATTAAGGAATTTTAAATTATTTAAACTTTTACTTTTGATAGTTAAGTATATTTTAAACCAAATACTTTTTGACTTTTACTCAAGTAATATTTTACTGGGTGACTTTCACTTTTACTTGAGTAACTTTCTATTAAGGTATCTATACTTTTACTCAAGTATGACTTTTTCCACCACTGATGTCTGTAATAGCCTGGCATACACTGTGTACTATAGCCTGATGTATACTGTGTACTGTAGCCTGGTATACACTGTGTACTATAGCCTGATGTATACTGTGTACTGTAGCCTGGTATACACTGTGTACTATAGCCTGGTGTACACTGTGTACTATAGCCTGATGTACACTGTGTACTATAGCCTGGTGTACACTGTGTACTATAGCCTGATGTACACTGTGTACTATAGCCTGGTGTATACTGTGTACTATAGCCTGGTGTACACTGTGTACTATAGCCTGGTGTACACTGTGTACTATAGCCTGGTGTACACTGTGTACTATAGCCTGGTATACACTGTGTACTATAGCCTGATGTATACTGTGTACTGTAGCCTGGTATACACTGTGTACTACAGCCTGGCATACACTGTGTACTATAGCCTGATGTATACTGTGTACTGTAGCCTGGTATACACTGTGTACTACAGCCTGGCATACACTGTGTACTATAGCCTGATGTATACTGTGTACTGTAGCCTGGTATACACTGTGTACTATAGCCTGGCATACACTGTGTACTATAGCCTGATGTATACTGTGTACTGTAGCCTGGTGTACACTGTGTACTATAGCCTGGTGTATACTGTGTACTATAGCCTGATGTACACTGTGTACTATAGCCTGGTGTATACTGTGTACTATAGCCTGATGTACACTGTGTACTATAGCCTGGTGTATACTGTGTACTATAGCCTGGTGTATACTGTGTACTATAGCCTGGTATACACTGTGTACTATAGCCTGGTGTACACTGTGTACTATAGCCTGGTGTACACTGTGTACTATAGCCTGGTGTATACTGTGTACTATAGCCTGGTATACACTGTGTACTATAGCCTGATGTATACTGTGTACTGTAGCCTGGTATACACTGTGTACTACAGCCTGGCATACACTGTGTACTATAGCCTGATGTATACTGTGTACTGTAGCCTGGTATACACTGTGTACTACAGCCTGGCATACACTGTGTACTATAGCCTGATGTATACTGTGTACTGTAGCCTGGTATACACTGTGTACTATAGCCTGGCATACACTGTGTACTATAGCCTGATGTATACTGTGTACTGTAGCCTGGTGTACACTGTGTACTGTAGCCTGGTGTACACTGTGTACTATAGCCTGATGTATACTGTGTACTGTAGCCTGATGTATACTGTGTACTATAGCCTGGTGTATACTGTGTACTGTAGCCTGGTGTACACTGTGTACTATAGCCTGATGTATACTGTGTACTGTAGCCAGGTATACACTGTGTACTATAGCCTGGCATACACTGTGTACTATAGCCTGATGTATACTGTGTACTGTAGCCTGGTAGACACTGTGTACTATAGCCTGGCATACACTGTGTACTATAGCCTGATGTATACTGTGTACTGTAGCCTGGTGTACACTGTGTACTGTAGCCTGGTGTACACTGTGTACTATAGCCTGATGTATACTGTGTACTGTAGCCTGATGTATACTGTGTACTATAGCCTGGTGTATACTGTGTACTGTAGCCTGGTGTACACTGTGTACTATAGCCTGATGTATACTGTGTACTGTAGCCTGGTATACACTGTGTACTACAGCCTGGCATACACTGTGTACTATAGCCTGATGTATACTGTGTACTGTAGCCTGGTATACACTGTGTACTATAGCCTGGCATACACTGTGTACTATAGCCTGATGTATACTGTGTACTGTAGCCTGGTGTACACTGTGTACTATAGCCTGGTATATACTGTGTACTATAGCCTGATGTATACTGTGTACTGTAGCCTGGTGTATACTGTGTACTATAGCCTGGTGTATACTGTGTACTGTATCCTGGTGTACACTGTGTACTATAGCCTGGTGTATAATGTGTACTATAGCCTGGTGTATACTGTGTACTATAGCCTGGTGTATAATGTGTACTGTAGCCTGGTGTACACTGTGTACTATAGCCTGGTGTATACTGTGTACTGTAGCCTGGTGTACACTGTGTACTATAGCCTGGTGTATACTGTGTACTATAGCCTGGTGTACACTGTGTACTATAGCCTGATGTATACTGTGTACTGTAGCCTGGTGTACACTGTGTACTATAGCCTGGTGTATACTGTGTACTGTAGCCTGGTGTACACTGTGTACTATAGCCTGGTGTATAATGTGTACTGTAGCCTGGTGTATACTGTGTACTATAGCCTGGTGTATACTGTGTACTATAGCCTGGTGTATACTGTGTACTATAGCCTGGTGTATACTGTGTACTGTAGCCTGGTGTACACTGTGTACTATAGCCTGATGTATACTGTGTACTGTAGCCTGGTGTACACTGTGTACTATAGCCTGATGTATACTGTGTACTGTAGCCTGGTGTACACTGTGTACTATAGCCTGGTGTATACTGTGTACTATAGCCTGGTGTATACTGTGTACTATAGCCTGGTGTATACTGTGTACTGTAGCCTGGTGTACACTGTGTACTATAGCCTGATGTATACTGTGTACTGTAGCCTGGTGTACACTGTGTACTATAGCCTGGTGTATACTGTGTACTATAGCCTGGTGTATACTGTGTACTATAGCCTGGTGTATAATGTGTACTGTAGCCTGGTGTATACTGTGTACTATAGCCTGGTGTATACTGTGTACTATAGCCTGGTGTATACTGTGTACTATAGCCTGGTGTATACTGTGTGCTATAGCCTGGTATATACTGTGCACTATAGCCTGGTGTATACTGTGTACTATAGCCTGGTGTATACTGTGTACTATAGCCTGGTGTATACTGTGTACTATAGCCTGGTGTATACTGTGTACTATAGCATGGTGTATACTGTGTACTATAGCCTGGTGTATACTGTGTACTATAGCCTGGTGTATACTGTGTACTATAGCCTGGTGTATACTGTGTGCTATAGCCTGGTGTATACTGTGTACTATAGCCTGGTGTATACTGTGTACTATAGCATGGTGTATACTGTGTACTATAGCCTGGTGTATACTGTGTGCTATAGCCTGGTATATACTGTGCACTATAGCCTGGGGATGAGGTAAGGAGGGAATACATCACAAAGGAAGTTTGATTTATTGGTCTCCCTTTCAGTGGTGTAACTGTACAGCTCTACGCCCTGCAAAATTAGGCACACCGTTGCCCCTTCAGACCAGAGTGGTGTAATACCATGTTAAATCATGTTTACCGTTGCCCCTTCAGACCAGAGTGGTGTAATATCATGTTAAATCATGTTTACCGTTGACCCCATGTTAAATCATTCAGACCAGAGTGGTGTAATATCATGTTAAATCAATGTTTAAATCATGTTTATCGTTGCCCCTTCAGACCAGAGTGGTGTAATATCATGTTAAATCATGTTTACCGTTGCCCCTTCAGACCAGAGTGGTGTAATATCATGTTAAATCATGTTTACCGTTGCCCCTTCAGACCAGAGTGGTGTAATACCATGTTAAATCATGTTTATCGTTGCCCCTTCAGACCAGAGTGGTGTAATATCATGTTAAATCATGTTTACCGTTGCCCCTTCAGACCAGAGTGGTGTAATGTGTCAGGATTTGGCCAGGGTTGTTCCGGTTTTTGGTCACTAGATGCCCCCATTGTGCTTTTTGACCTTTTGTTTTCCCTTGATCCCCATTATTATTTGCACCTGTGCCTCATTTCCCCTGATTGTATTTAAACCCTTAGTTTTCCCCAGTTCTTTGCTCTGTGTTTGTATGTTAGCACCCAGCCCTAGTAATCTGTGAACTCTTGTTGATCCCGGTGGACTCTCTTGTGGAATTCTGTTTTTTGTTCTTGTTTGTTTATTTTTGAGTATCTTTTGAGGCTTTTTATGCTATACCTACCACCTTGTGGATTTACCTTTTTGTCTTGGAGGATTACCTTTGTTCTTGTGGAATTCCTTTTGAGGTTGTGGAGTTACATGTTTTCCTGAAGGACTTCACTTTTTTACTTCATTAAATACACCGTCTCAAGTACTGCTGTGTCTGCCTCATCTTCTGGGTTCTGCCGACTATTCGTGGCTCAGTTGGTTAATAAGTGACTGTTTCTCACTCCGGAGACCCGGGTTCATAACCGGGTCCTGACATAATGCCATGTTTACCGTTGCCCCTTCAGCCCAGAGTGGTGTAATACCATGTTAAATCATGTTTACCGTTGCCCCTTCAGACCAGAGTGGTGTAATACCATGTTAAATCATGTTTACCGTTGCCCCTTCAGCCCAGAGTGGTGTAATACCATGTTAAATCATGTTTACCGTTGCCCCTTCAGACCAGAGTGGTGTAATACCATGTTAAATCATGTTTACCGTTGCCCCTTCAGACCAGAGTGGTGTAATGCCATGTTAAATTATGTATACGGTTACCTTGGGATGCAGCCCCAGAGAGCTCTGGTCTTTGCAATTCAATATAGGCTGTCATTGCAAGTACATTTACATTTAAAGTAAGAATCTGTTCTTTACTGACTTGCCTAGTTAAGTAAAGATTAAATAAATAAATATGTTTTATTTTTCAATGTATACGCACACACCTTGTTGTGGCTGGGGAGTCATGCCTAGCTGCAGAGCTAGGGGTGAAACAGCATCATTGGACATGGCTGGTTGCATACTGACTATGGGTGCCTACTACTGCATGCCACAACATGCTAGCGTGCTAAGCGCTAAGCTACAATCCGACAATCATTTAGAAATCCCCTCTGAAACATGCGAGGAGGGCTAGGCTAGCCTTCCTCTGTGTTTATGAATGAGGCAGGGTAGGGTTGCTCTGGTTATGAACGAGGCAGGGCAAGGTTCATATTTGGGCAACCAAGGCACTTATTGTAGGTGTCAATACAATTGTGTGGGTGTTGTATATTGTACCTGCATCGACACTGCCTGGACCTGAATGGTCTCTGGTTGGGAAAAGAGCTGGGGGTCAGCTACACGCAGGGTGAACTGTCCACTCCTGGAACAATGCAACGACACAATACATACACACATTAGAGACAGAAAGAGACAGAGAGAGAGAGACAGAGAGAGAGAGAGAGAGAGAGAGAGAGAGAGAGAGAGAGAGAGAGAGAGAGAGAGAGAGAGAGAGAGAGAGAGAGAGACAGAGAGAGAGAGACAGAGAGAGAGAGAGAGAGAGAGAGAGAGAGACAGAGAGAGAGAGAGAGAGAGAGAGAGAGAGAGACAGAGACAGAGACAGAGACAGAGAGAGAGAGAGAGAGAGAGAGAGAGAGAGAGAGAGAGAGAGACAGAGAGAGAGAGAGAGAGAGAGAGAGAGAGAGAGAGAGAGAGAGAGAGAGAGAGAGAGAGAGAGAGAGAGAGAGAGAGAGAGAGAGAGAGAGAGAGAGAGAGAGAGAGAGAGAGAGAGAGAGAGAGAGAGAGAGAGAGAGAGAGAGAGAGAGAGAGACAGAGAGAGAGAGACAGAGAGAGAGAGAGAGAGAGACAGAGAGAGAGAGAGAGAGAGAGAGAGAGAGAGAGAGACAGAGAGAGAGACAGAGAGAGAGAGAGAGAGAGAGAGAGAGACAGAGAGAGAGAGACAGAGAGAGAGAGACAGAGACAGAGACAGAGAGAGAGAGAGAGAGAGAGAGAGAGAGAGAGAGAGAGAGAGAGAGAGAGAGAGAGAGAGAGAGAGAGAGAGAGAGAGAGAGAGAGAGAGAGAGAGAGACAGAGAGAGAGAGAGAGAGAGAGAGAGAGAGACAGAGAGAGAGAGAGAGAGAGACAGAGAGAGAGAGAGAGAGAGAGAGAGAGAGAGAGAGAGAGAGAGAGAGAGAGAGAGAGAGAGAGAGAGAGAGAGAGATGGAGAGAGGAAAAAGAAAGGAAGAAACATATATTGAGATGGAGAGACATTTCTTTCTCAGTATACTCACTTGGCCTGGTCCTTGTCGTGAGTGAAGCGGACCTGTCTGCTCTGTAGCTGTGCCCAGGAGAAGGTGTCGTCTCGGGACATCTCTATCTCCCTGCCCCCCTCTAGGACAACCATACGGCCTGTAGCAGGGGGCTGCAGCAGCTGGAAGACCAAGCTCTCTGGAGGGCTGGCAGGTCAACATTACATCAAAATAATTTGATAAATATCACAGATCATACTTTTAGCAGAGAGAAGGGTAGGGTAAATTTAGTTCAGTCTCCTACCTGTCTTGATCCTGGGCAGAGAGTATGGTTGAGTCCAGGGGTTTAGTCCCTCCAATTGGTACCAGCAGAGAGCTACTGATATGCAGGGTTGGGGGCTGGCTGTTAGCTGGATGGAGGGAGTAAATTAATAAGCAGAGGGAAGAGGTAGGGAGGGGGGAGGGAGGGAGGGGGAAAGAGCAAGAAAGAGAGGGATGGTAGAAGAGGGAGGAAGAAAAGGAGAGAGGGAGATAAGAGTCCCGAGTGTCCTACGATAAGGTTACAATGAATGAATAAATGTTCTGTCACATTATTGGCGTCCCCCAGGGCTCTGTACTAGGTCCTCTTTAATGTATCACTACTCATGTTCCCCAGGGCTCTGTACTAGGTCCTCTTTAATGTCTCGCTATTGGTGTTCCCCAGGGCTCTGTACTAGGTCCCCTTAAATGTCTCACTACTGGTGTCCTCCAGGGCTCTGTACTAGGTCCCCTTAAATGTCTCACTACTGGTGTCCTCCAGGGCTCTGTACTAGGTCATGTTTAATGTCCCACTACTGGTGTCCCCCAGGGCTCTGTACTAGGTCCTCTTTAATTTCTCACTATTGGTGTCCCCAGGGTTCTGTACTAGGTCCTCTTTAATGTCCCACTACTGGTGTCCTCCAGGGCTATGTGCTAGGTCCTCTTTAATGTCTCACTACTGGTGTCCCCCAGGGCTCTGTACTAGGTCCTCTTTAATGTCCCCCAACTGGTGCCATGACATTGCTCTGTTGGGTGAGGTTTATGACCTCCCCATAAATACATTTTCCCCTTTTCTCTCCACTCAGAATGGACTCTTGGAAAGCCCTTTGCTAACATAGAGAGAGTATGGTAACATCAAAAGGTTGGGGAATGGAACAATATCTCTCTTTCTCAACCAGTTGAAAGTGTCCGTTGGTACTTAAATAATATTCTGTCAGATCAGTTGTCGTCTGGGACATTATATCTGATGACAGGACAACATCAATTGTATCTTGGAAAGTCTACACATTCTATTCACATGGAATTGCTGTGCAATTTAAATGTTTAAATATGAAACTATTTGTGAAAAGATTAAATGTAATTTTAGCTTCTAAATGAGAGAATTGTTTTCATAAGTAAACTTATGCTCACTCAGTGGTCACGCCCAAGTGAACAGACTTTTTTTGAGAACTATGAAACACGCCCTTCTCTCCCCCAGTACAAAAGCCCGTTGACGGAAGTCAACTTTAGTTCCTGATGACGTGAGAACTGGAGTCGATACATTTAAAAGGGCTAATTTCAATGTAGAGGTGGTGATCACCACGCTGGAATGGTGAAGTTCGACTAGACGAACCAGAATACAGCACGAGTTGATTATGGCAACTTGTTATGAACTATGAATGATTATTCACTAAAGAAGTGATACCTCCTAGACATCGAGTTATCAGCTGCAGCTGTAAACATACGTGGCCTAGTAAAGGACCGACAATCTCTGAAGAACGACAGGGTACTTCAACGTATCCGCTCTACAACACTTTGACCGGAAAGATTATTCAAAGGACAATGGCGATTTCTGCTGGGTAAACCAGTCATCCATCTTCGACCCATCTTTCGAAGTGCAGCGCAGAGTAAATATATATATTTTTTATTTTCTGAATGGCCGGTTATTAGAATGCATAAGATTCTGTATTTACGGTAGCATAGCTTCTCAAGGTCCGATAGAGATTCAGTCCCTTTGTCCCTCAGTCTTCCGGCTCTTTCATTCAAACCCAACACCCTTCCTTTGTGTAACCAGCCGTCATACTGGGATAACCCACTAGGGGCTTTTTATGACATGATTAGTAATCGATGTGTGATCTATCCTAAATATATATACATATATATGTAATTTTGTGTGATTATTTAGGTCTTCAGTAGATACATAATTAAGCCAATTTGTGTATTGATGATTCAATTTATAAGCTAGGGTTTGTGCAGATAACCGATCGAGGTTATTAATAATTGACTGCTATTGATATAAAAAGATCTTCAGATTTTAAGACAGTGGATTCGGGAGATAACCACTCTATATAAATTAATGCTTCCGTGGTGCCCCAGTTATTAGTGGTTTAATTGTTGCATGGTTTAATTCAATCACGTAATCAATTCAATGTTAGGAGATCGATTTGATAAAATAGCATGTCATAAAATGTCATCAGTCAGAGACACAACACTGGTATCCCCCAGGGCTTGGTACTAGGTCCTCTCCGGTTCTGTCTACTGGTGTCGCCCAGGGCATGGTACTAGGTCCTCTCCTGTTTTCTCTACATGTATACACCAGAGCTTACCATGGCAAGTCCTGCTCTTCTTGTCACTATAGAAACCGTTTCCACAGTCTGGAGTACAGTATCCATCTCTCAGGTAAGTGTTTAGTCTGCACACGGTGCAGCGACCCATCCCCTCACACTCCACACAGTCAGCTGAGCATGCTGGTTAACAGGAAGAGAGGAAACAACACAATAAGTGTGACTTAACAAGAAGGTCAGTTATGATGATTGACAGCCTCAATAGGGTCTGTATGTAACTGGGCTGAAACTAGAAAAAAACAAACACTTTTGACTTAACAAAAAACTACTGAAAAACCCTGTTTGTTCTAAACGAAGAGTCTTATGTGTATCTTTCTACGTTTACATCATTATGACATCACGTTTTATGTATGTCTCTGCATATGTTGTTTGAATAAACCTAAACAGAGCTGCATAGAGTGAATGATTACACGGTAAAAATATGATGGAGTAAATGTAAACTCTTAATTGAAGAAAATGTTACTCTGCCACAGAGTAACATTTGGTCCCAGTCTAAAAATAGTAAAACTCACTCTGCCACAGAGTAACATTTGGTCCCAGTCTAAAAAGAGTAAAACTCACTCTGGCAACAGAGTAACATTTGGTCCCAGTCTAAAAAGAGTAAAACTTACTCTGGCAACAGAGTTATTTTTTACAGAGTGGTATATATGCTCAATTTAATGTTGATATTTAACTCTGAGTCACTGCGTTTCATTCTGTACGGTATTCATTGAAAATAACTATGTTATTTATTTTTTTTAACTCTCCGCAGTGTCGTTCAATATTCTTGAGTTAATTATTTTGAGTAATGTTTACCCTCACAACATAATCGCAAGAGTTAATTCAACTCTTGCGGAGTCAAACTCAACACTATTTGGGGGTTTATATGGTCCCATTTAAGGTTGCATCCAGTCTCTATTGGTATCCATTTATGAGGAAGGATTGTTTCAGCAAGTTCACATCACCCACAACTTACAATCAGAACGCATGTCAGAGCAGGGAGGAGAGAACTATTGTTATACAAACAGGAACAGCCTTCTCCTCGGTAACGGTAGCAATACATCCAACCATTTACAGATTAGGTTAGTTGAGGGAAAATGGATATTCTATATCATTGTGTAGTAGTACATTTAAAAAATAGCCCAGGTACATGATTAAACACAGATACTGAAACAAACAATAACTAAACATATACCTGCAACAGTGGACAATTAATGTCCCTCCCACATATGTGGATACAAGGATTTAACTCCCTGTCTCTGGCTACTCTTAATAGAGTTCAAGTGACTCAGTCCCAATCCAAATCCAGTTACATACACTATGTTTTTATTCTGTGATTTCAACTCTCTTTGATTTACTGTGTAGTCTTACGTGTACATAGCTTCAGAGAGGAGTCCAAGAAGAATGTCCTCCCACACTCCAACACACAGTGGCCCTGCAGGGTGGAATAAGGAGTCTGGCATCGCCCACACTGGCCTGGCCCGTGGCACACTTCACAGTGTTCATCACAACCTGGCGCACAGATAGAAAGAGAGAGAGAGAGAGACCGAGAGAGAGAGGGGACATGGACATTGACAGAGAGAGTGAGGGGATAGAGACATTGATAGAGAGAGAAAAGGGACAGAGAAATTGACAGAGAGAGAGCGAGAGAGAGAGATAGAGAGAAACGAGGGACATTGAAAGAATAAGAGAGGGGACATTGACAGAATAAGAGAGGGGGCATTGACAGAATAAGAGAGGGGACATTGACAGAATAAGAGAGGGGACAATGAGAGAGAACATAACACAGGTTAGAAGGTAAAACTGACTTAAAACTGACAACACTGAAAGATGTAATAAGTTAAACAATCATTCTATTCAGGCACTTACTGAGGCATCTCTCCCCATTCTGGTAGGACCCTGGGGAGCAGCCCTGGGTGCAGAGTCCATCCTGAAGAACGTGTCCTTCCATGCACTGTAGACAATCTGTACGCAGAGGACCCTCACACTCATTACAGCTCCAATCACACTCTGGAGGAGGGAAGGAGGGAGGGAGGGAGGGAGGGGTTAGGAAAGAAGAGAAAGGAGAGAAGAGTAGGGGGAGAGAAAGAGAGACATCGACAGAAACAGATAAACAGAAAGAGAGTGTCAGAATGAGCAAGAGAGAGACCGACTCAGTGAGCACAGCCTTGCTATTGAGAGAAGGCCACCGTAGGCAGACCTGGCTCTCAAGAGAAGACAGGCTATGTGCACACTGCCCACAATTTGAAAACAAATCCAATCTTGATAAACTCCCATATCTATTAAGTGAAATACCACAGTGTGTCACTTCAGCAGAAAGATTTGTGAGCTGTTGCCACAAGAAAAGGGCAACCAGTGGAGCAGAAACACCATTGTAAAAACAACCTATTGTATACTTATCGGTTGAACTATTTGCACATTGTTACAGCACTGTATACACCCAATAACATTACATTTGAAATGTCTATATTCTTTACAAACGTACTTTCTGATTGTTTATTTTCCTTGCTTATTTCCCTTTTTGTTTATTATCTATTTAACTTGCTTTGGCAATGTAAACATGTGTTCCCATGCCAATAAAGCCCTTTGAATTGAATTGAGAGAGACAGAGACAGAGAGACAGACTAAAAGAGGAAGTGAAAACAGACTCCTGAGAAACATTCTTATTAAACTCCTGATGACTAAATACTGATGACTAAGTTATGATGACTAAGTCCTGATGACTAAGTCCTGATGAATAAGTTCTGATGACTAAATCCTGATGACTAAGTTCTGATGACTAAATCCTGATGACTAAGTCCTGATGACTAAGTCCTGATGACTAAGTCCTGATGACTAAGTTCTGATGACTAAGTCCTGATGACTAAATCCTGATGACTAAGTCCTGATGACTAAGTTCTGATGACTAAATCCTGATGACTAAGTCCTGATGACAAAGTCCTAATGATTAAGTTCTGATGACTAAGTCCTAATGACTAATCCCATCACAACACCATCACCTATTGAAGCCTGAGCAGTGGGGCTGCATGTAACACTGCCAGACGGTTCTGACAGCTGACACACTGTAACTCAGGAGTCTTTAACGAAAACAACACCTCTGAGAAGCAATCTGTCTCCTTTTCTCTCTCTCTTTCTCTCTCTCCTTTTCTCTCTCTCTCCTTTTCTCTCTCTCTCTCTCTCTCTCTCTCTCTCTCTCTCTCTCTCTCTCTCTCTCTCTCTCCTCTCTCTCTCTCTCTCTCTCTCTCTGTCTCCTTTTCTCTCTCTCTCTCTCTCTCTCTCTCCTTTTCTCTCTCTCTCTTCTCTCTCTCTCTCTCTCTCTCTCTCTCTCTCTCTCTCTCTCTCTCTCTCTCTCTCTCTCTCTCTCTCTCTCTCTCTCTCTCTCTCTCTCTCTCTCTCTCTCTCTCTCTCTCTTTCTCTCTCTCTCTCTCTCTCTGTCTCCTTTTCTCTCTCTCTCTCTCTCTCTCTCTCTCTCTCTCTCTCTCTCTCTCTCTCCTTTTCTCTCTCTCTCTCTCTCTCTCTCTCTCTCTCTCTCTCTCTCTCTCTCTCTCTCTCTCTCTCTCTCTCTCTCTGTCTCCTTCTCTCTCTCTCCTTCTCTCTGTCTCCTTCTCTCTCTCTCTCCTTTTCTCTCTCTCTCTCACAACTGCCCCAGCTATCGCTGCACAGTCTCTCTACCTTGCCAGGTTTACCTAGGGTCCAGGGGATCTTCCAGGTAGCAAGGTTGTGTGTGTGTGTGTATGTAACTTGCTCAGGGGATAAACAGTGTTGATTGTATTGACTGACTGGCTGCTGTGTTGAAACACCTGCTGAGATACTATCCAGCCACCACTCACACACACACACACACACACACACACACACACACACACACACACACACACACACACACACACACACACACACACACACACACACACACACACACACACACACACACACACACACACACACACACACACGCACGCACATACACACACGCGCACACTCACACACACACACACTCACTCACGCATGCGCACACACACATGCACGCAATTCGCACACACACACACGCAAACACACCCTTAAGCACATATGCACACACAAAACACACACACCTCTTCACGGCTCCCTGAATGGTACGAAATAAACTCCCTCCATCTCTGTAGTACTTATTTAATTCTGTCAGCAGAGTGGGAAGTGCTTTTATACCTGAGGGGCGGAGCTGATTTTGCTTGACAAAAACCTGATTACGTTATTTCACCACAGATAAAGGAGCTGCTGAGGCCCGCTAGCAAACAGCAGTCATATTCTCCTAAAACACTGTTGTTGTTGTTGCTGTTGCTGCTGATGTTGTTGTTTATGTTGTTGCTGTTTTTGTTGTTGTCGTTTATGTTGGTGTTGTTGTTGCTGTTGTTGTTGGTGCTGTTGTTGTCTGAATTTAGGTGAGGATTTCTCCTTTGTGCCACTAACCCAGATATACTGTAGTCTATCTTGAGCTTTTTAATACCTTGATGATTAGAAATATGTATGTAAAGCATAATCCTTCTACCTCTGATGTTCAGTAGGTCTACTTTACCTCTACCTCTGAGGTAGTACTGATGTGCACAGCTGTCGTACTGTTCTGTCTCTATGGGCTGGGGTTAAGGTTAGGGTTACTGTCAGGCCTACTGTACTACCTCTGAGGTAGTACTGATGGGCACAGCTGTCATACTGTTCTGTCTCTATGGGCTGGGGTTAAGGTTAGGGTTACTGTCAGGCCTACTGTACCTCTACCTCTGAGGTAGTACTGATGTGCACAGCTGTCGTACTGTTCTGTCTCTATGGGCTGGGGTTAAGGTTAGGGTTACTGTCAGGCCTACTGTACTACCTCTGAGGTAGTACTGATGGGCACAGCTGTCATACTGTTCTGTCTCTATGGGCTGGGGTTAAGGTTAGGGTTACTGTCAGGCCTACTGTACCTCTACCTCTGAGGTAGTACTGATGGGCACAGCTGTCGTACTGTTCTGTCTCTATGGGCTGGGGTTAAGGTTAGGGTTACTGTCAGGCCTACTGTACCTCTGCAAGTGCGGATGGTGGTGTTGAGGTAGTACTGATGGGCACAGCTGTCGTACTGGCACTCCCCGAACATCAGAACCTTGCCCGGGTCACGGCACGACGTACACACTCCTCCCGTCTCACAGGATAGACACTGGCTGCCACACGCTGAAGGACACCGTTCATCATGATGTTAAAGATGGAGATGAAGAGACAGGGCCCATATGCAAAAACCCCAGCAGGACACAGTGGCAATAAACAATGTTAGCCTGGTAAATGTAGTCTACAGGTCTGTAAAACCTGTTAAAGATGGAGATGAAGAGACAGGGCCCATATGCAAAAACCCCAGCAGGACACAGTGGCAATAAACAATGTTAGCCTGGTAAATGTAGTCTACAGGTCTGTAAAACCTGGGTGGAGTCAGAAAACACTCTTTTTTTTTTTACCTCTGCAGCGTCTGTCTCCTTCAGCATAGTAACCCAGTGGGCAGGTGGGGGCACACAGCCCTGAGGCCAACAGAAAGTTGGGGGCGGGACAGGAAGTACAGGACAGAGGCCCCTCCCCACTGCAGCCCTCACAGGAAGCATGGCATCCTGGGAGAAATAAACAGCAAGGACTGGAATGAAATGTAATGATCCAATGTATTGGCAGGAATAAAACCATGCAGAAGAACAAGAAGATGGGATGTAAGTGAAGCCTGTTTATTGTTGACGTTTCAGCTCTTTCTCCAGACAGGTCTCTATAAACCGTGTAGACAAATGTGTATCATTTTGGGATTTCTGAGAGTTTTACAGAACAATGAAATGAATAAACAGTATACACAGTTACATCCTTCCAATGTATGGAAGGTTAAATAGAACCTAACACCAGCCTTTTATAGGTTAAATAGAACCTAACACCAGCCTTTTCTAGGTTAAATACAACCTAACACCAGCCTTTTCTAGGTTAAATACAACCTAACACCAGCCTTTTCTAGGTTAAATACAACCTAACACCAGCCTTTTATAGGTTAAATACAACCTAACACCAGCCTTTTATAGGTTAAATACAACCTAACACCAGCCTTTTATAGGTTAAATACAACCTAACACCAGCCTTTTATAGGTTAAATACAACCTAACACCAGCCTTTTCTAGGTTAAATACAACCTAACACCAGCCTTTTATAGGTTAAATACAACCTAACACCAGCCTTTTATAGGTTAAATACAACCTAACACCAGCCTTTTATAGGTTAAATACAACCTAACACCAGCCTTTTATAGGTTAAATACAACCTAACACCAGCCTTTTATAGGTTAAATACAACCTAACACCAGCCTTTTATAGGTTAAATACAACCTAACACCAGCCTTTTATAGGTTAAATACAACCTAACACCAGCCTTTTATAGGTTAAATACAACCTAACACCAGCCTTTTCTAGGTTAAATATAACCTAACACCAGCCTTTTATAGGTTAAATACAACCTAACACCAGCCTTTTATAGGTTAAATACAACCTAACACCAGCCTTTTCTAGGTTAAATACAACCTAACACCAGCCTTTTATAGGTTAAATACAACCTAACACCAGCCTTTTATAGGTTAAATACAACCTAACACCAGCCTTTTATAGGTTAAATACAACCTAACACCAGCCTTTTATAGGTTAAATACAACCTAACACCAGCCTTTTATAGGTTAAATACAACCTAACACCAGCCTTTTCTAGGTTAAATACAACCTAACACCAGCCTTTTCTAGGTTAAATACAACCTAACACCAGCCTTTTATAGGTTAAATACAACCTAACACCAGCCTTTTATAGGTTAAATACAACCTAACACCAGCCTTTTATAGGTTAAATACAACCTAACACCAGCCTTTTCTAGGTTAAATACAACCTAACACCAGCCTTTTATAGGTTAAATACAACCTAACACCAGCCTTTTATAGGTTAAATACAACCTAACACCAGCCTTTTCTAGGTTAAATACAACCTAACACCAGCCTTTTATAGGTTAAATACAACCTAACACCAGCCTTTTCTAGGTTAAATACAACCTAACACCAGCCTTTTCCAGGTTAAAACCTAACACCAGCCGTTTCTAGGTTAAATCAAACCTAACACCAGCCGTTTCTAGGTTAAATCAAACCTAACACCAGCCTTTTATAGGTTAAATACAACCTAACACCAGCCTTTTCTAGGTTAAATACAACCTAACACCAGCCTTTTATAGGTTAAATAGAACCTAACACCAGCCTTTTATAGGTTAAATATAACCTAACACCAGCCTTTTCTAGGTTAAATACAACCTAACACCAGCCTTTTATAGGTTAAATACAACCTAACACCAGCCTTTTTATAGGTTAAATACAACCTAACACCAGCCTTTTATAGGTTAAATAGAACCTAACACCAGCCTTTTCTAGGTTAAATACAACCTAACACCAGCCTTTTCTAGGTTAAATACAACCTAACACCAGCCTTTTCTAGGTTAAATACAACCTAACACCAGCCTTTTCCAGGTTAAAACCTAACACCAGCCGTTTCTAGGTTAAATCAAACCTAACACCAGCCGTTTCTAGGTTAAATCAAACCTAACACCAGCCTTTTATAGGTTAAATACAACCTAACACCAGCCTTTTATAGGTTAAATACAACCTAACACCAGCCTTTTATAGGTTAAATACAACCTAACACCAGCCTTTTCTAGGTTAAATAGAACCTAACACCAGCCTTTTATAGGTTAAATAGAACCTAACACCAGCCTTTTATAGGTTAAATACAACCTAACACCAGCCTTTTCTAGGTTAAATACAACCTAACACCAGCCTTTTATAGGTTAAATAGAACCTAACACCAGCCTTTTATAGGTTAAATACAACCTAACACCAGCCTTTTCTAGGTTAAATACAACCTAACACCAGCCTTTTATAGGTTAAATACAACCTAACACCAGCCTTTTCTAGGTTAAATACAACCTAACACCAGCCTTTTCCAGGTTAAAACCTAACACCAGCCGTTTCTAGGTTAAATCAAACCTAACACCAGCCGTTTCTAGGTTAAATCAAACCTAACACCAGCCTTTTCTAGGTTAAATACAACCTAACACCAGCCTTTTATAGGTTAAATACAACCTAACACCAGCCTTTTCTAGGTTAAATAGAACCTAACACCAGCCTTTTCTAGGTTAAATACAACCTAACACCAGCCTTTTCTAGGTTAAATAGAACCTAACACCAGCCTTTTATAGGTTAAATACAACCTAACACCAGCCTTTTATAGGTTAAATACAACCTAACACCAGCCTTTTATAGGTTAAATAGAACCTAACACCAGCCTTTTCTAGGTTAAATATAACCTAACACCAGCCTTTTATAGGTTAAATACAACCTAACACCAGCCTTTTATAGGTTAAATATAACCTAACACCAGCCTTTTCTAGGTTAAATCAAACCTAACACCAGCCTTTTCTAGGTTAAATCAAACCTAACACCAGCCTTTTATAGGTTAAATACAACCTAACACCAGCCTTTTATAGGTTAAATATAACCTAACACCAGCCTTTTATAGGTTAAATACAACCTAACACCAGCCTTTTATAGGTTAAATACAACCTAACACCAGCCTTTTATAGGTTAAATACAACCTAACACCAGCCTTTTATAGGTTAAATACAACCTAACACCAGCCTTTTATAGGTTAAATACAACCTAACACCAGCCTTTTATAGGTTAAATACAACCTAACACCAGCCTTTTATAGGTTAAATACAACCTAACACCAGCCTTTTATAGGTTAAATACAACCTAACACCAGCCGTTTTATAGGTTAAATCAAACCTAACACCAGCCGTTTCTAGGTTAAAACCTAACACCAGCCTTTTCCAGGTTAAAACCTAACACCAGCCGTTTCTAGGTTAAATCAAACCTAACACCAGCCGTTTCTAGGTTAAATACAACCTAACACCAGCCTTTTCCAGGTTAAAACCTAACACCAGCCGTTTCTAGGTTAAATCAAACCTAACACCAGCCGTTTCTAGGTTAAATAGAACCTAACACCAGCCTTTTATAGGTTAAATACAACCTAACACCAGCCTTTTCTAGGTTAAATAGAACCTAACACCAGCCGTTTCTAGGTAAAATCAAACCTAACACCAGCCGTTTCTAGGTAAAATCAAACCTCACACCAGCCTTTTCCAGTTTAAATATAACCTAACACCAGCCTTTTCCAGGTTAAAACCTAACACCAGCCTTTTCTAGGTTAAATAAAAACCAATACATCATGAGCTGACAGGTGTGATTTGGGATTTCTATTGGAGGCGCAGTTTGTTCACATCTTCACACTAAACCATCTTTGTTAATATAATTGTTCTCGACTTCCTCTATCGTCTTTGGTGTTTCTGTCTGACAACACAGAGCACCTGTATTCTCCTCTGACAAGTCCTTCCCTCGTGAACACATGTTCCGTGGTACATGAATATACCTTGTGGTGTAGCGACTGCTGTCACCCAGAGACAAATCTCCTATTGACAGAATACTACACAGGTAAAGAAAAATGGTTTTTCTCCTCTTCTTCTTCTTCTTCTTCTTCTGAGGAGGAAAGATGGGACCGACGTGCAGCGTGGTAAGTGTTCATATTTTAATGAAATATACCGGGAACATTGAATGCAAAAGAACAAGAGCAATAAATGAAAACCCGAAACAGTTCTGTATGGTAAAACACAGACACAGAAAACAACTACCCACAAATCATAGTGGGAAAACAGGCTGCCTAAGTATGGTTCTCAATAAGAGACAACGATCGACAGCTGCCTCTGATTGGGAACCATACCAGGCCAAAAACACATAGAACTACAAAACATAGAACAAAAACATAGAATGCCCACCCCAACTCACTCCCTGACCAACCTAAAATAGAGACATAAAAAAGGAACAAAGGTCAGGACGTGACAAACATCCCACCTCTCTCTCTCTCTCTCTCTCTCTCTCTCTCTCTCTCTCTCTCTCATCCCATCTCTCTCTCTCTCTCTCTCTCTCTCTCTCTCTCTCTCTCTCTCATCCCATCTCTCTCTCTCTCTCTCTCTCTCTCTCTCTCTCTCTCTCTCTCTCTCTCTCTCTCTCTCTCTCTCATCCTCTCTCTCTCTCTCTCTCTCTCTCTCTCTCTCTCTCTCTCTCTCTCTCTCTCTCTCATCCCATCTCTCTCTCTCTCTCTCTCTCATCTCTCTCTCTCTCTCTCTCATCCCATCTCTCTCTCTCTCTCATCCCATCTCTCTCTCTCTCTCATCCCATCTCTCTCTCTCTCTCTCTCTCATCCCATCTCTCTCTCTCTCTCATCCCATCTTTCTCTCTCTCTCTCTCTCTCTCTCTCTCTCTCTCTCTCTCTCTCATCCCATCTCTCTCTCTCTCTCTCTCTCTCTCTCTCTCTCTCTCTCTCTCTCTCTCTCTCTCTCTCTCTCTCTCTCTCTCTCTCTCCTCTCTCTCTCTCTCTCTCTCTCTCTCTCTCTCTCATCCCATCTCTCTCTCTCTCTCTCCCTCCCCCTCTCTCTCTCCCAACTCCCTCCCTCTTCCCCCTCCTTTCCTCCCAACTCCCTCCCTCTCTCTCTCTCTTTCTCTCCCTTTCAATCCCTCTGGCCTAGGTGTGTAGTGATTACAAACATTCATTATATGTGTGTGTGTCTGTTCGCATGCTTGCATGTGAAATATAACTTACTCTTGCAGGCCCCGTGCCAGGGGTAGTGGCCGAGAGGACAGTGGGTGGCACAGTGGTCTCCCAGCAACAGGGTCCTGACAGCCTTACACCACAGACACACACTGCCCACGCCCGTTTGTAGGTCCGCTGCACAGCGCAGGCAATCACTGTTGCATTCTGGGAACAGAGAGGGCAAAGGTCACACACAGCCGCTTTACAAAAGGCGTCCCTCAAGGTTCAATTTTAGTGTAAATGTGTGTGTTGATTAGCACACAGGAAGGCCACAGACGTTAAATGGTGCATGTCGTATTCACACACACACACACACACACACACACACACACACACACACACACACACACACACACACACACACACACACACACACACACACACACACACACACACACACACACACACACAAGCTCCTCTCTGCTGTGTGGGCCTCTGTCTCTCCGTCTCTGCTGCACCTACCCAGGTGAGCCCTCCTCTCAGTGTGGCCTGGAGCCAACATCAACACACCGAAGACAAAACTCCTCCTACTTTTTCATATCCACATATCAACCCTCCCCATGTCACATTAAATCATATCAACCCTCCCCATGTCTTATTAAATCATATCAACCCTCCCCATGTCTTATTAAATCATATCAACCCTCCCCATGTCATATTAAATCATATCAACCCTCCTCATGTCTTATTAATATAATAATAATAATAATAATAATAATAATAAATAATAATATATGCCATTTAGCAGACGCTTTTATCCAAAGCGACTTACAGTCATGTGTGCATACATTCTACGTATGGGTGGTCCCGGGGATCGAACCCACTACCCTGGCGTTACAAGCGCCATGCTCTACCAACTGAGCTACAGAAGGACCAAACATCAACCAACATCAACACACCGAAGACAAAACTCCTCCTACTTTTTCATATCCACATATCAACCCTCCCCATGTCTTATTAAATCATATCAACCCTCCCCATGTCATATTAAATCATATCAACCCTCCCCATGTCATATTAAATCATATCAACCCTCCCCATGTCATATTAAATCATATCAACCCTCCACATGTCATATTAAATCATATCAACCCTCCACATGTCATATTAAATCATATCAACCCTCCACATGTCATATTAAATCATATCAACCCTCCCCATGTCTTATTAAATCATATCAACCCTCCTCATGTCTTATTAAATCATATCAACCCTCCTCATGTCATATTAAATCATATCAACCCTCCTCATGTCTTATTAAATCATATCAACCCTCCTCATGTCTTATTAAATCATATCAACCCTCCTCATGTCATATTAAATCATATCAACCCTCCACATGTCTTATTAAATCATATCAACCCTCCACATGTCTTATTAAATCATATCAACCCTCCCCATGTCTTATTAAATCATATCAACCCTCCACATGTCTTATTAAATCATATCAACCCTCCCCATGTCTTATTAAATCATATCAACCCTCCCCATGTCTTATTAAATCATATCAACCCTCCCCATGTCTTATTAAATCATATCAACCCTCCCCATGTCTTATTAAATCATATCAACCCTCCCCATGTCATATTAAATCATATCAACCCTCCTCATGTCATATTAAATCATATCAACCCTCCCCATGTATTATTAAATCATATCAACCCTCCACATGTCACATTAAATCATATCAACCCTCCTCATGTCATATTAAATCATACCAACCCTCCACATGTCATATTAAATCATATCAACCCTCCTCATGTCTTATTAAATCATATCAACCCTCCTCATGTCTTATTAAATCATATCAACCCTCCCCATGTCATATTAAATCATATCAACCCTCCCCATGTCATATTAAATCATATCAACCCTCCACATGTCATATTAAATCATATCAACCCTCCCCATGTCATATTAAATCATATCAACCCTCCCCATGTCTTATTAAATCATATCAACCCTCCCCATGTCTTATTAAATCATATCAACCCTCCCCATGTCATATTAAATCATATCAACCCTCCTCATGTCTTATTAAATAATATCAACCCTCCCCATGTCATATTAAATCATATCAACCCTCCACATGTCACATTAAATCATATCAACCCTTCCCATGTCATATTAAATCATATCAACCCTCCACATGTCATATTAAATCATATCAACCCTTCCCATGTCATATTAACCACTTCTTCCCACTGGGGCAGAACACGAGTTACTAAGATTTATGAGAGGTTAATATTGCAGCCACTCCAACTCCAAATCTCTTTTAGAATTTTCTCACCACTAAAACAAATAGCCTTGGTGCTGTATTCTAAGAGTGGCGCTTCAGAGTTAGATAGATAGACAGATAGAGAGAGAGAGAGAGAGAGACAGAGAGAGAGATAGAGGGAGAGAGAGAGAGAAAGAGAGAGAGATTCAATCGAATTGATCAAAACAGGAGAATTCTTTATATGGTTAAAAATCAACAAGGAGACTATCTTGACAGATAATAACGTCTTCCTCTGTGCCACATACATTCCCCCCTCAGTCACCCTACTTCAATGAAGAGAGTTCCTCCATTTCCTCCTCATACATTCCCCCCTCAGTCACCCTACTTTAATGAAGAGAGTTTCTCCATTTCCTCCTCATACATTCCCCCCTCAGTCACCCTACTTTAATGAAGAGAGTTCCTCCATTTCCTCCTCATACATTCCCCCCTCAGTCACCCTACTTTAATGAAGAGAGTTCCTCCATTTCCTCCTCATACATTCCCCCCTCAGTCACCCTACTTCAATGAAGAGAGTTTCTCCATTTCCTCCTCATACATTCCCCCCTCAGTCACCCTACTTCAATGAAGAGAGTTTCTCCATTTCCTCCTCATACATTCCCCCCTCAGTCACCCTACTTTAATGAAGAGAGTTTCTCCATTTCCTCCACATACATTCCCCCCTCAGTCACCCTACTTTAATGAAGAGAGTTCCTCCATTTCCTCCTCATACATTCCCCCCTCAGTCACCCTACTTTAATGAAGAGAGTTCCTCCATTTCCTCCTCATACATTCCCCCCTCAGTCACCCTACTTCAATGAAGAGAGTTTCTCCATTTCCTCCACATACATTCCCCCCTCAGTCACCCTACTTCAATGAAGAGAGTTCCTCCATTTCCTCCACATACATTCCCCCCTCAGTCACCCTACTTCAATGAAGAGAGTTTCTCCATTTCCTCCACATACATTCCCCCCTCAGTCACCCTGCTTTAATGAAGAGAGTTTCTCCATTCTAGAGGGGGAGATGAGTCCCTTTCAGGCCCAAGGCAACATACTGGTCTGTGGAGACCTGAATGCTAGAACAGCAGAAGAACAAGACACTATTAACAGTCATGGGGATAAACACCTACCAGGAAGCAACACACTTTCCCTCCCCACATACCCCCACAGAAACAACTATGACAAAGTGAAAAACTAAATGGAGTACAGCTCGTGAAGCTCTGTGGAACACTGGATCTGTACATAGTCAATGGTAGGCTGAGAGGGGACTCTTTAGGTAGGTACACCTACAGCTCTGTGGAACACTGGGTCTGTACATAGTCAATGGTAGACTGAGAGGGGACTCTTTTGGTAGGTACACCGACAGCTCTGTGGAACACTGGGTCTGTACATAGTCAATGGTAGGCTGAGAGGGGACTCTTTTGGTAGGTACACCGACAGCTCTGTGGAACACTGGGTCTGTACATAGTCAATGGTAGGCTGAGAGGGGACTCTTTTGGTAGGTACACCGACAGCTCTGTGGAACACTGGGTCTGTACATAGTCAATGGTAGGCTGAGAGGGGACTCTTTTGGTGGGTACACCTATAGCTCATCCCTTGGCAGCAGCATTGTAGACTACTTTATCACTGACCTAAACCCAGAGTCTCTCAGAGCCTTCACAGTCAGCCCCACTAACACCTCTCTCAGAGCCTTCACAGTCATCCCCACTAACACCTCTCTCAGAGCCTTCACAGTCAGCCCCACTAACACCTCTCTCAGAGCCTTCACAGTCAGCCCCACTAACACCTCTCTCAGAGCCTTCACAGTCAGCCCACTAAACACCTCTCTCAGAGCCTTCACAGTCAGCCCCACTAACACCTCTCTCAGAGCCTTCACAGTCAGCCCACTAAACACCTCTCTCAGAGCCTTCACAGTCAGCCCCACTAACACCTCTCTCAGACCACAGTAAAATCACAGTGTATCTGAGAAGAGCAGAACCCAACCATGAAGCATCACGGCCCAATACATTACATGGTACAAAACAGGCCTATAGATGGAGTGCAAACACTACAGACATCTACCAGATAGCAATGAGTAGCCAAAAAATACAATCTCTCCTGGACAACTTTTTAGCCTTAACATTCTCCTACAGAAATGAAGGTGTGAATTTGGCTGTTTGGAACATAAACTTTATATATGACAAATTAGCCTCCTTGGCTAATTTAAAGAAGCATAAGATCAAACCAGAAATAACAGATAATGAAAAATGGTTTGATAATGATTGCAAACATCTATGAAAGTAATTGAGAAATATATCTAATCAAAAACACAGAGAACCAGACAACAAAAATATAGGCCTTCAATATGGGGAAACACTGAAGCAATACAAACATACCCTTAAGAACAGAAAAGGAACAGCACATTAGAAATCAGATGGATGGAATTGAGGAATCCATAGAATCAAACCACTTCTGGGAGAATTGGAATAAATTAAACAAACCTCATCATGAGGAATTGGCTCTCCAAAATGGGGATATGTGGAGAAATCACTTTGCAAACCTCTACAGTAATATAACAAAGAGCACAGAACAAAAAGATATACAAGAAAAATGACAAATCCTTGAATCAGCAGTCAAAGAATATCAGAATCCTGTGGATACCCCAATTACAGAAGAAGACTATCAGAATCCTGTGGATACCCCAGTTACAGAAGAAGAATTATTGGAAAACCTATGCACTCTCCAACCCAACAAAGGCCTGTGGTACTGATGGTATTTTAAATGAAATGATCAAATATATAGACCACAAATTCAAATGGGCTATACTCAAACTCTTCAACATTACCCTCACTGCAGGTATTTCCCCTCAGATATTTGGAACCAGGGATTGATCACACCAATCTATAAAAATAGAGACAAATTTGACCCAAATAATTACAGCAACTTGGGGAAAATTCTCTGCAGTATTATAAATAGCAGACTACATAATTTCCTTGACGAACACAACATCCTGAGTAGAAGCCAGATTGGATTTCTAAACAATGATCAGACCACATTTACACTCCACTCCACACTCTAATTGATTAACAAGTAAACCAAAACAAAGGCAAAATCTACTCGTGTTTTGTAGATTTCAAGAAAGCATTTGATTCAATTTGGCACAAAGGTCTTTTTTATAAACTAATAGAAAGTGTTATTGGAGGGAAAACCAATGTAAATCAATGTACACTAAAAACAAATGTGCGGTTAAAATAATCCAAGATGGCGTAGCAGTAAGTCGTCCTGTCGTATCGTCTCTGTAAATATCTGTAAATATCGTCTCTTTTTCGTTTTAGATATTTTTCTTCGCATATCTTTAAAAACATTTTGCTAAACCTAAGCTTCCAAATACTCTCCTGCAACCCAATGTAGCTACTTTTCCTAAAGTATTTATATTTACTTCGGAACCGGGAACCCCTCAACTGATGCTAGCCAGCTAACCACCAGCTATGCTAGCGGTCATCAGCTAACCTTTAGCTCGGAAAGCTCTCGCCAGTTCGAACAACGCGACGCTAACCTGAGCATAACGGACCTATTTATTTTTTATCCCCGGATAAAAAAAAATTTCAGCTGGATCTTCACAACTAGCTATCGAGCTAAACCGCAACCCTGGTTGATTACTCCTGGCTAGTGTTTCCACCCACGTAGCTTGAAGCTAGCCCGGCCTGAGCTCCTGTGTTCCTAGCATACTCCTGGGCTTCTATACCCGGATCCACGACCGGTCTATCGATGTCACTGCATGAAGAGGAATAAACAGACTCACCCCATCGCAACGTCCTCCAAAGGCTAACTCTCTAGCCCTCGCTATCTCCTTGCTTGCTAATTCGGCATGCTAACTGCTAGCTTGTTTAGCCCAGGTCCGCTAACTACGACCTTGTTTACCCCGGCCTGCTAATCTGTTAGCTTGTTAGCACAGACATGCTAACCGTCTGCATCGCAGTGGCCCATATGTACTTTCTATCTCTTCCCGATTTTTAAAATTTGTTTATACCTTCCGGAAACCTGCCTCACCCAATGTGATACGGAATCGCTATTATTTTACATTTTTAGAACACACTCAAGAACCTCCAGAAGCGAACCAGCTAACAAGCTACAAGCTACTTAGTCATTGTTCGTTTTTTTAAACCTGGATAACACTCGCCAGTCCAGCCCCCCCTGCCCCATCCACCGCTGCCCCTGGACTCTGATCACTTGGCTACATAGCTGATGCACGCTGGACTGTCCATTAATCACGGTACTCCATTCTGCTTGTTTTATTTATCTGTCGGCCCCATTGCCTAGTCAATGCCATTTTACCTGCTGTTGTTATGCTAGCTGATTAGCTGTTGTCTCACCCACTGTTTTAGCAAGCATTCCCAATTCAACACCTGTGATTACTGTATGCCTCGCTGTATGTCTCTCTCAAATGTCAATATGCCTTGTATACTGTTGCTCAGGTTAGTTATCATTGTTTTAGTTCACAATGGAGCCCCTAGTCCCACTCCTCATACCCCTGATACCTCCTTTGTCCCACCTCCCACGTATGCGGTGACCTCACCCATGACAACCAGCATGTCCAGAGATAAAACCTCTCTCATCATCACCCAGTGCCTGGGCTTACCTCCGCCGTACCCGCACCCCACCATACCCCTGTCTGCGCATTATGCCCTGAATATATTCTACCATGCCCAGAAACCTGCTCCTCTTAATCTCTGTCCCCAACGCTCGAGGCGACCAGTTTTGATAGCCTTTAGCCGCACCCTCATACTACTCCTTCTCTGTTCCGCGGGTGATGTGGAGGTAAACCCAGGCCCTGCATGTCCCCAGGCACCCTCATTTGTTGACTTCTGTGGTCGAAAAAGCCTTGGTTTCATGCATGTCAACATCAGAAGTCTCCTCCCTAAGTTTGTTTTACTCACTGCTTTAGCACACTCTGCTAACCCTGATGTCCTTGCCGTGTCTGAATCCTGGCTCAGGAAGGCCACCAAAAATTCAGAGATTTCCATACCCAACTATAACATCTTCCGTCAAGATAGAACTGCCAAAGGGGGAGGAGTGGCAGTCTACTGCAGAGATAGCTTGCAAAGTAATGTCATACTTTCCAGGTCCATACCCAAACAGTTCGAACTACTAATTCTGAAAATTACTCTCTCCAGAAATAAGTCTCTCACTGTTGCCGCCTGCTACCGACCCCCCTCAGCTCCCAGCTGTGCCCTGGACACCATTTGTGAATTGATTGCCCCCCATCTAGCTTCAGAGTTTGTACTGTTAGGTGAACTAAACTGGGATATGCTTAACACCCCAGCAGTCCTACAATCTAAGCTAGATGCCCTCAATTTCACACAAATCATCAAGGAACCCACCAGGTACAAGCCTAACTCTGTAAGCAAGGGCACCCTCATAGACGTCATCCTGACCAACTGGCCCTCCAAATACACCTCCGCTGTCTTCAACCAGGATCTCAGCGACCATTGCCTCATTGCCTGTATCCGCTACGGTGCCGCAGTCAAACGACCACCCCTCATCACTGTCAAACGCTCCCTAAAACACTTCTGTGAGCAGGCCTTTCTAATCAACCTGGCCTGGGTATCCTGGAAGGACATTGACCTCATCCCGTCAGTTGGGGATGCCTGGTCATTCTTTAAGCGTAACTTCCACACCATTTTATATAAGCATGCTCCGTTCAAAAAATGCAGAACTAAGAACAGATACAGCCCTAGGTTCACTCCAGACCTGACTGCCCTCGACCAGCACAAAAACATCCTAGTGGCGGACTGCAATAGCATCGAACAGTCCCCGCGATATGCAACTGTTCAGGGAAGTCAGGAACCAATACACACACGCAGTCAATCAGGAAAGCTAAGGCCAGCTTCTTCAGGCAGAAGTTTGCATCCTGTAGCTCCAACTCCAAAAAGTTTGGGGACTTTTGGGACACTGTGTCCATGGAGAACAAGAGCACCTCCTCCCAGCTGCCCACTGCACTGAGGCTAGGGAACACGGTCACCACCGATAAATCCATGATTATCGAAAACTTCAACAAGCATTTCTCAACGGCTGGCCATGCCTTCCGCCTGGCCACTCCTACCTCGGCCAACAGCTCCGGCCCCCCGCAGCTCCTCACCCAAGCCTCTCCAGGTTCTCCTTTACCCAAATCCAGATAACAGATGTTCTGAAAGAGCTGCAAAACCTGGACCCGTATAAATCAGCTGGGCTTGACAATCTGGACCCTCTATTTCTGAAACTATCTGCCGCCATTGTCGCAACCCCTATTACCAGCCTGTTCAACCTCTCTTTCATATCGTCTGAGGTCCCCAAGAATTGGAAAGTTGCTGCAGTCATCCCCCTCTTCAAAGGGGGCGCACCCTGGACCCAAACTGTTACAGACCTATATCCATTCTGCCCTGCCTATCTAAGGTCTTCGAAAGCCAAGTCAACAAACAGGTCACTGACCATCTCGAATCCCACCGTACCTTCTCCGCTATGCAATCTGGTTTCCGAGCCGGTCACGGGTGCACCTCAGCCACACTCAAGGTACTAAAAGACATCATTAACCGCCATCGATAAAAGACAGTACTGTGCAGCCGTCTTCATCGACCTTGCCAAGGCTTTCGACTCTGTCAACCACCAGATTCTTATCGGCAGACTCAGTAGCCTCGGTTTTTCGGATGACTGCCTTGCCTGGTTCACCAATTACTTTGCAGACAGAGTTCAGTGTGTCAAATCGGAGGGCATGCTGTTCGGTCCTCTGGCAGTCTCTATGGGGGTGCCACAGGGTTCAATTCTCGGGCCGACTCTTTTCTCTGTATATATCAATGATGTTGGTCTTGCTGCGGGCGATTCCCTGATCCACCTCTACGCAGACGACACCATTCTATATACTTTCGGCCCGTCAATGGACACTGTGCTATCTAACCTCCAAACGAGCTTCAATGCCATACAACACTCCTTCCGTGGCCTCCAACTGCTCTTAAACGCTAGTAAAACCAAATGCATGCTTTTCAACCGATCGCTGTCTGCACCCGCATGCCCGACTAGCATCACCACACTGGATGGTTCCGACCTTGAATATGTGGACACCTATAAGTACCGAGGTGTCTGGCTAGACTGCAAACTCTCCTTCCAGACCCATATCAAACATCTCCAATCGAAAATCAAATCAAGAGTCGGCTTTCTATTCCTTCACTCACGCTGCAACAAAGCCTCCTTCACTCACGCTGCCAGTTTATCACAGCTTACCCTAGTAAAACTGACTATCCTACCGATCCTCGACTTCGGCGATGTCATCTACAAAATCGCTTCCAACACTCTACTCAGCAAACTGGATGCAGTTTATCACAGTGCCATCCGTTTTGTCACTAAAGCACCTTATGCTACCCACCACTGCGACTTGTATGCTCTAGTCGGCTGGCCCTACTGTGTTATTGACTTGTTACATATTCTGTCGCCAGACCCACTGGCTCCAGGTCATCTACAAGGCCATGCTAGGTAAAGCTCCGCCTTATCTCAGTTCACTGGTCACGATGGCAACACCCATCCGCTGTAGCACGCGCTCCAGCAGGTGTATCTCACTGATCATCCCTAAAGCCAACACCTCATTCTGTCCGCCTTTCGTTCCAGTACTCTGCTGCCTGTGACTGGAACGGTTCTGTCAGACCTTGCAAAACAGGTTCTGCTGAAGTTGGAGACTTTTATTTCCCTCACCAACTTCAAACATCAGCTATCTGAGCAGCTAACCGATCGCTGCAGCTGTACATAATCTATTGGTAAATAGCCCACCCATTTTCACCTACCTCATCCCCACAGTTTTTATTTATTTACTTTTCTGCTCTTTTGCACACCAATATCTCTACCTGTAGATGATCATCTGATCATTAATCACTCCAGTGTTAATCTGCAATATTGTAATTATTCGCCTACCTCCTCATGCCTTTTGCACACATTGTATATAGACTCCCCTTTTTTTTTACTCTACTGTGTTATTGACTTGTTAATTGTTTACTCCATGTGTAACTCTGTGTTGTCTGTTCACACTGCTATGCAGGCTGTGCTCACTCTGCTCAGAGAGAGAGAGAGAGAGAGAGAGAGAGAGAGAGAGAGAGAGAGAGAGAGAGAGAGAGAGAGAGAGAGAGAGAGAGAGAGAGAGAGAGAGAAAGAGAGACCACACATGTTTCTTTCCACATGGCCGTGGGGTGAGACAGGGATGCAGCTTAAGCCCCAGCCTCTTCACCATATATATCAATGAATTGGCGAGGGCACTAGACAAGTCTGCAGCACCCGGCCTAGAATCTGAAGTCAAATGTCTACTGTTTGCTGATGATCTAATGCTTCTGTCACAACCAAGGAGGGTCTACAGCAGCACCTAGATCTTCTGCACAGATTCTGCCAGACCTGGGCCCTGACAGTAAATCTCAGTAAGACCAAAATAATGGTGTTCCAAAAAAGGTCCATTTGCCAGGACCACAAATACAAATTCCATCTAGACACCGTTGCCCTCGAGCACACAAAAAACTATACATACCTAAACATCAGTACCACAGGTATCTCCCACCTAGCTGTGAACGATCTGAGAGACTAGAAGGGCCTTCTATGACATCAAAAGGAACATAAAATTCAACATACCAATTAGAATCTGGCAAAAAATACTTGAATCAGTTATAGAACCCATTGCCCTTTATGGTTGTGAGGTCTGGGATCTGCTCACCAACCAAGAGTTGACCAAATGGGAGAAATACCAAAATAAGACTCTGAATGCAGAATTCTGCAAAAAAATATCCCCTGTGTACAACGTAAAACACCAAATAAATCATGCAGAGCAGAATTAGGCCGATACCTGCTAATTATCAAAATCCAGAAAAGAGCTGTTCAATTCTACAACCACCTAAAAGGAAGCGATTCCCAAACCTCCCATAAATAACAAAGCCATCACCTACAGAGAACCTGGAGAAGAGTCCCCTAAGCAAGCTGGTCCTGGGGCTCTGTTCACAAACACAAACAGACCCCACAGAGCCCCGGGACAGCAACACCATTAGACCAACCAAATCATGAGAAGACAAAAGGATCAATACTTCACACATTGAAAATAATTAACAAAACAAAAGAGCAAACTAGAATGCTATTTGGCCCTAAACAGAGAGTACACAAAAAACAGAGCAAGTTGGAATGCTATTTGGCCCTAAACAGAGAGTACACAAAAACAGAGCAAGTTGGAATGCTATTTGGCCCTAAACAGAGAGAATACAGTGGCAGAATACCTGACCACTGTGACTGACCCAAACTTAAGGAAAGCTTTGACTATGTACCGACTCAGTGAGCATAGCCTTGCTATTGAGAAAGAACGCTGTAGGCAGACCTGGCTCTGAAGAGAAGACAGGCTATGTGCACACTGCCCACAAAATGAGGTGGAAACTGAGCTGCACTTCCTAACCTCCTGCCATATGTATGACCATATTAGAGACACATATTTCCCTCAGATTACACAGACCCGCAAAGAATTTGAAAAAGTGTGTGACACCACAGCAGAAAGATTTGTGACCTGTTGCCACGAGAACCAGTGAAGAACAAACACCATTGGAACTTTTGCGAGGGTCATGTTTACCTTATTTCACTTGCTTTGGCAGTGTTAGCATATGATTCACATGCCAATAAAGCCCTTTTGAATTGAATTGAGATAGATAGATGAACTTCGAGAATAGACAGCCGAGGAGATCTGAGGATAGCTGAGGTTTTATATATGACTGTAATGACTCTAGTCTCTACTGGCTCTTCTTGTTAGAGTAGAGAAGATACATCTGATGAAAGATTTAACACCAGATCCACAGCCGTTAAAGATTCATCTGAGTTGGAAAAGACTCTAGTCCAGAGCTGATAGATTCACCCTGCTGGATCCGTTAAATATTAAACGAGCTGGGCCATTTAGGAGCTGTTTACCATAATCTGAGTCAGATTCAGGGTCACCTCGGAACAGAAGAGAGTACATAGTACTTCTGAGCGATTAACTGTCTGTTAGTATTTGATTTTTTAAACAACTAATTGACTGACTTTGGTTTAATTATTTAACATTCTATTTTGTTAGCTTTTCATCTCTGAGCTCAATGTGCACATCACACAGTTTCTCTAGAGATAAATCAGATCTAGACTGAACTGTGAGATGTAGTAGGGAGTCGTAGTTTCCAACAGGCCAACATTCTACGTAGTTTAGCGCATAAAAAATATAGTAATTAACTACAATGACCACAATCCATTGCACATCTACTTGTCCGGTCTGTGATTGTGAGGTGATATAGAGAGCAGCTATTTCTTAGAGAGTTCTCTACCTGAAAATATATGATCTAAGTGATTGATGGTATCCAGATGTCATAATAGTGATTTTGAATTTAACCTTTATTTAACTAGGCAATTCGGTTAAGAACAAATTCTTATTTTCAATGACAGCCTACCGGGGAACAGTGGGGTTAACTGCCTTGTTCAAGGGGCAGAACGACAGGTCAGGGGATCCAATCTTGCAACCTTTCGCAAGGCACTGTATTTCATACATATCTGTTTTATCATTTAGAAATGAAACTACTTCATGTACAGTATCTAGCTAGTCCCCACCATTGAAGGTGTCATAAGTACTTGGCACAAATTCAATTATTGTGTATTTAAGTGGTCAAAAGTTTAGAATTTGGTCAAATATTCCTAGCATGCAATTATTACATCAAACTTGTGACTCTACAAACTTGTTGGATGCTTTTGTAATTTGGTTTGGATGTGTTTCGGGTTTTGCACAATAGAAATGAATGGTAAATAATGCATTGTGTGGGCCTCCCGAGTGCATTGCAGTGCAAGCTGTGCCACTAGAGATTCTGGCGTCGAGTCCAGGCTCTGTCGCAGCCTCCCGAGTGCATTGCAGTGCGAGCTGTGCCACTAGAGATTCTGGCGTCGAGTCCAGGCTCTGTCGCAGCCTCCCGAGTGCATCGCAGTGCGAGCTGTGCCACTAGAGATTCTGGCGTCGAGTCCAGGCTCTGTCGCAGCCTCCCGAGTGCATCGCAGTGCGAGCGGTGCCACTAGAGATTCTGGGGTCGAGTCCAGGCTCTGTCGCAGCCTCCCGAGTGCATCGCAGTGCGAGCGGTGCCACTAGAGATTCTGGGGTCGAGTCCAGGCTCTGTCGCAGCCTCCCGAGTGCATCGCAGTGCGAGCTGTGCCACTAGAGATTCTGGGGTCGAGTCCAGGCTCTGTCACAGCCGGCCGCGACCGGGAGACAACATGGGGCAGCGCACAATTGGCCCAGCTTCGTTCGGGTTTGGTCGGCAGGCATGTCCTTGTCCCATCGCGCACTAGCGACTCCTGTGGCGGGCCGGGCTCAGTGCACGCTGACACGGTCACCAGGTGTAACGGTGTTTCCTCCGACACATTGGTGCGGCTGGCTTTAAGTGGGCAGTGTGTCAAGAAGCAGTGAGGCTTGGTTGGGTTGTGTTTCGAAAGACGTACAGTTCTCGATCTTCGCCTTTCCCGAGTCCGTACGGGAGTTGCAGCGATGAGACAAGAATGTAACAACCAATTGTATACCACGAAATTGGGGAGAAAAAGGGGTCCAAAAAGTATGTATTATGTACTTTTGGAGTCACTTTTATTGTAAATAAGAATCAAATATATTTTTGAACACTTCTACGTTAATGTGGATGCTACCATGATTACTGATAATCGTGAATGAATTGTGAATAATGATGAGAGAGGAAGTTACTGAGGCATAACTCTGTAATTTTCTCGCACATTATTATTCATTATGATCTAATCATGGTAGCATCCACATTAACGTAGAAGTCACAAGCGTGATGAAGTCATTGTATGTATGAGTGTCTGGCCATGCAGAAAAGATGAGTGTAGTCTCTCCATGGCCCAGAAGTGTCAGCAGAAATATTTAATTGAACACTGTTTTGCTGAGTGGAGAACAGAGGAGGGAGAGATAACTCCACTGTTTGGCTGAGTGGAGAACAGAGGAGGGAAAGATAACTCCACTGTTTGGCTGAGTGGAGAATAGAGGAGGGAGAGATAACTCCACTGTTTGGCTGAGTGGAGAACAGAGGAGGGAGAGATAACTCCACTGTTTGGCTGAGTGGAGAACAGAGGAGGGAGAGATAACTCCACTGTTTGGCTGAGTGGAGAACAGAGGAGGGAGAGATAACTCCACTGTTTGGCTGAGTGGAGAACAGAGGAGGGAGAGATAACTCCACTGTTTGGCTGAGTGGAGAACAGAGGAGGGAGAGATAACTCCACTGTTTGGCTGAGTGGAGAACAGAGGAGGGAGAGATAACTCCACTGTTTGGCTGAGTGGAGAACAGAGGAGGGAGAGATAACTCCACTGTTTGGCTGAGTGGAGAACAGAGGAGGGAGAGATAACTCCACTGTTTGGCTGAGTGGAGAATAGAGGAGGGAGGGATAACTCCACTGTTTGGCTGAAGAACAGAGGAGGAGAGATAACTCCACTGTTTGGCTGAGTGGAGAATAGAGGAGGGAGAGATAACTCCACTGTTTGGCTGAGTGGAGAACAGAGGAGGGAGAGATAACTCCACTGTTTGGCTGAGTGGAGAACAGAGGAGGGAGAGATAACTCCACTGTTTGGCTGAGTGGAGAACAGAGGAGGGAGAGATAACTCCACTGTTTGGCTGAGTGGAGAACAGAGGAGGGAGAGATAACTCCACTGTTTGGCTGAGTGGAGAACAGAGGAGGGAGAGATAACTCCACTGTTTGGCTGAGTGGGGAACAGAGGAGGGAGAGATAACTCCACTGTTTGGCTGAGTGGAGAACAGAGGAGGGAGAGATAACTCCACTGTTTGGCTGAGTGGAGAATAGAGGAGGGAGAGATAACTCCACTGTTTGGCTGAGTGGAGAACAGAGGAAGGAGGGATAACTCCACTGTTTGGCTGAGTGGAGAACAGAGGAGGGAGAGATAACTCCACTGTTTGGCTGAGTGGAGAACAGGGAGGGAGAGATAACTCCACTGTTTGGCTGAGTGAAGAACAGGGAGGGAGAGATAACTCCACTGTTTGGCTGAGTGGAGAACAGGGAGGGAGAGATCACATTAATGTTTGGCTGAGTGGAGAACAGGGAGGGAGAGATCACATTAATGTTTGGCTGAGTGGAGAACAGGGAGGGAGAGATCACATTAATGTTTGGCTGAGTGGAGAACAGGGAGGGAGAGATCACATTAATGTTTGGCTGAGTGGAGAACAGGGAGGGAGAGATAACGCCAGGGAGGGAGAGATAACTCCACTGTTTGGCTGAGTGGAGAACAGGGAGGGAGAGATAACTCCACTGTTTGGCTGAGTGGAGAACAGGGAGGGAGAGATCACATTAATGTTTGGCTGAGTGGAGAACAGGGAGGGAGAGATAACTCCACTGTTTGGCTGAGTGAAGAACAGGGAGGGAGAGATAACTCCACTGTTTGGCTGAGTGGAGAACAGGGAGGGAGAGATCACATTCATGTTTGGCTGAGTGGAGAACAGGGAGGGAGAGATCACATTAATGTTTGGCTGAGTGGAGAACAGGGAGGGAGAGATCACATTAATGTTTGGCTGAGTGGAGAACAGGGAGGGAGAGATCACATTAATGTTTGGCTGAGTGGAGAACAGGGAGGGAGAGATAACTCCACTGTTTGGCTGAGTGGAGAACAGGGAGGGAGAGATCACATTAATGTTTGGCTGAGTGGAGAACAGGGAGGGAGAGATCACATTAATGTTTGGCTGAGTGGAGAACAGGGAGGGAGAGATAACATTAATGTTTGGCTGAGTGGAGAACAGGGAGGGAGAGATAACATTAATGTTTGGCTGAGTGGAGAACAGGGAGGGAGAGATAACATTAATGTTTGGCTGAGTGGAGAACAGGGAGGGAGAGATAACATTAATGTTTGGCTGAGTGGAGAACAGGGAGGGAGAGATCACATTAATGTTTGGCTGAGTGGAGAACAGGGAGGGAGAGATAACGCCAGGGAGGGAGAGATAACGAGTTCAAAACAACTGAATGTATGTGCCTTAGAAGTACAATGAGCAAAAATAAGTGTTGGTCCCATGTTTAAATAAAAGACCCCAGAAATGTTCCATACTCACAAAAAATCTTATTTCTCTAAGTTGTTTCATTTCTCTAAAATGCCCATATTTGTCTACATCCTGTTAGTGAGCGTTTCTCTAAAATGCCCATATTTGTCTACATCCTGTTAGTGAGCGTTTCTCTAAAATGCCCATATTTGTCTACATCCTGTTAGCGAGCATTTTTCCTTTGCCAAGATAATCCATCCACCTGACAGATGTGGCATGTCAAGAAGCTGATTAAACAGCATGATTCGTATCCAGCACACTGTGCTGGGGGACAATAAAAGGTCACTCACTTTAAAATGTGAAGTTGAAACACACAACACAATGCCACAGATGTCTCATGTTTTGAGGTAGCATGCAGTTGGCACGCTGACTGCAGGAACGCCCAGCAAAGCTGTTGTCAGAGACCACGTGTAACCACGCCAGCCCACGACCTCCATATCTGGCTTCTTCACCTGAGGGATCGTCTGAGACCAGCCACCTGGACAGCTGAATAAACTGGGTTTGCATAACCAAAGAATTTCGTCACAGACTGTCTCAGGGAAGCTCATCTGCATGCTTTTCGTCCTCAGCAGGGTCTGGACCTGACTGGACCTGGGACCGTGCATTATCATGCTGAAACATGAGGAGATGGTGGCAGATGAATGGCACGACAATGGGCCTCAGGATCTCATCACGGTATCTCTGTGTATTCAAATTGCCATCGATAAAATGCAATTGTGTTCATTTTCCGTGTCTTATGCCTGCCCATACCATAACCCCACCGCCACCATGGGGCACTCTGTTCACAACGTTGACATCAGCAAACCGCTTGCCCACACAACGCCTGGCACGCTGTCTGCCATCAGCCCGGCACACTTCTCCAGCCTGCCAGTGGCCATCGAAGATGAGCAGTTCATAGATACATGAGAGGCCCATTATCGTGCCATTCATCCGCCGCCATCACCTCATGTTTCAGCGTGATAATGCACGTGTCGAAAGGATCTGTACACAATTCCTGGAATCCATGGCCTGCAAACTCAACAGATATGTCAGATATGTATGGATTGGCGTGTACAACTGCTTGTTCCAGTTCCCGCCAATATGCAGCAACTTTGCACAGCCATTAAAGAGGAGTGGGACAAGATTCCACAGGCCACAATCAACAGCCTGATCACCTTTTTATTTTACTTTTTTATTTAACCTTTATTTAACCAGGCAAGTCAGTTAAGAACATATTCTTATTTTCAATGATGGCCTGGGAACAGTGGGTTAACTGCCTGTTCAGGGGCAGAACGACAGATTTGTACCTTGTCAGCTCGGGGGTTTGAACTCACAACCTTCCGTTTACTAGTCCAACGCTCTAACCACTAGGCTACGCTGCCGCCTCTGCATGAGACAAATGGTGGTCACACCAGATACTGACTGGTTTTCTGATCCACACCCCCTACCTTTCTTCAGGTATCTGTGACCAACAGATGCATATCTGTATTCCCAGTCATGTGAAATCCATAGATTAGAGCCTAATGGATTTATTTTCATTGACTGGTTACCTTCTATGAACTGCAACTCAGTAAAATCTTTGAGTTTATATTTTTGTTCAGTGTACTTTTCACATACAAACATTATATGTCCGAACAATTATGCCTCCCAAAAATCACACTGACAATGGGGGTAGAACGTTTATTTTGATTGGTGATTTACCAGAGTGCCATCAGTAGCCTTATTTCAGATGTATCCATGTAAATAGGATTATCAGGGAAATGGTTATTGCTGCAAATGGTTATTGCTGCTCACATAATCTCACTATCCACAATAATCATATTATTGCGTGCATGTAACCGTGGTCGGTGATTGTTTTCATGTGAATGGCAATGGACAGTGGATATTGTTTATGATTAAACTTTGATCATCACCCATATTCATGTAGTCCTTGAAAAGTTTCCTAAACAAAGACATTTCTCCAGGGAATTCTCTTAAAGATTCCTAAACAAAGACATTTCTCCAGGGAATTGTCTTAAAGTTTCCACTTAAAGTTTCCAAAACAAAGACATTTCTCCAGGGAATTGTCTTAAAGTTTCCTAAACAAAGACATTTCTCCAGGGAATTGTCTTAAAATTTCCACTTAAAGTTTCCAAAACAAAGACATTTCTCCAGGGAATTGTCTTAAAGTTTCCTAAACAAAGACATTCCTCCAGGGAATTGTCTTAAAGTTCTTAATTGCTCTGAAAAAATAAAGTCAAACTTCAGAAATCCTTCAGTAATTTATTGATATCTTGAACCCACCCACCCACCCAGCTACACACACACTACACCACCCTACCCCCCACACCAACACACACTACACCACCCTACCCCAAACACACACATTACCCCCCTACTCCCCACACCAACACACACTACAACACCCTACCCCCAACACACACATTAACCCCACCCCCCACACCAACACATACTACCTTACCCTGGCAGTATCCTTGGGGGTGTGGGAACTCTCCCTCAGGACAGCTGGTAGTGCAGTACCCATTGTGGAATTTGGCCAGGGGGGGGCAGGACACACAGTCAGCCTTGGACGGCCCGTTACACTCCTGGCAGGATGGGTGGCACCCTGGGAGAGGAAGACGGTGTGAGGAGGGTGTGGGGAGGAGGTGAGGAGAGAGGGGGAGGAGTGTGTGGGGAGGAGGTGAGAAGAGAGGGGGAGGAGGGTGTGGGGAGGTGAGGAGAGAGGGGGAGGAGGGTGTGAGGAGGAGGTGAGGAGAGAGGGGGAGGAGGGTGTGGGGAGGAGGTGAGGAGGTGAGGAGAGAGGGGGAGGAGTGTGTGAGGAGAGGAAAGAGGGGGAGGAGGGTGTGAGGAGGAGGTGAGGAGAGAGGGGGAGGAGGGTGGGAGGAGGAGGGTGTGGGGAGAGAGATTAAATCATGAGAAAACAAAAAAGATAATTACTTGACACATTGGAAAGAATTAACAACAAAAACTAGCAAACTAGACTGCTATTTGGCCCTAAACAGAGTACACAGTGGCAGAAAACCTGTCCACTGTGACTGACGCAAACTTAAGGAAAGTTTTGACTATGTACAGACTCAGTGAGCATAGCCTTGCTATTGAGAAAGGCCGCCGTAGGCAGACCTGGCTGTCAACAGAAGACAGGCTATGTGCACATTGCCCACAAAATGAGGTGGAAACTGAGTTGCACTTCCTAACCTCCTGCCCAATGTATGACCATATTAGAGACACATATTTCCCTCAGATTGCACAGATCCATAAATAATTTGAAAACAAACCCAATTTTGATAAACTCCCATATCTACTGGGTGAAATACCACAGTGTTACATTACAGCAGCAAGATGTGACCTGTTACCACAAGAAGAACAAACACCATTGTAAATACAACACATATTTATGTTTATTCATTTTCCCTTTTGTACTTTAACCATTTGCACATCATTACAACACTTTATATATATATATATAATATGACATTTGTATTGTCTTTATTCTTTTGGAACTTCTGTGAGTGTAATGTTTACTGTTCATTTTTATTGTTTATTTCACTTTTGTATATTATCTACTTCAATTGCTTTGGCAATGTTAACATGTGTTTCCCATGCAAATAAAGCCCCTAAATTGAATTTAATTGAGAGGGGGAGGGGGGAGGGGGGTCTGTTGGATGCTCAGAAAACTAGACCAATTTCCCTCAAAGAACGTAACAAAAACTTAGTAGGAGACCTGATGAAGACAGTGGGTCGCTGAAAGGTCACCTCCCTGCCGGTTAAAGATGGAAAACGAGGCGTTGCTAACGAACAGCTCCACATCACACCCCTTCTGCTAATTCCATTAAAGTAAGGAGTCTGTGGTGAAAGCCCAGTGAGCTGTTAAAGCTCGTTGGTGATTAAGACTCGTGACCCATAAGGCTGCCCATTTCCTATTTAGCTCATAGGGCGCTGATCGAAAAAAATAGTGCACTATATAGGGAACAGGGTGCATTTTGGGACACCCTTACTTTAAGTACCGCAGGCTGTTTAAAAAGGCCAGAAATGTTGAACTGCCGAAAAAATTGGTCTTTCCACGGTAACTTGAAATGTATTCTGTTTTGTCTTCAAGTTCTTAAAGTGGGAGAGAATGATCATTATTTCCCTCTATGATTCTGATTCAGCCTCGGGGGGAAAATGCTCAGTGAATGTACTTTTGATATTCGATGTGGAACGAATGAATCGTATCGACAACTCACATACACCGTTTCCATGCTAAAACAATACAGTAACAACTCCAGGACAACTGTTTCTACAACAGCTACAAGTGCTGCTTTTAAATGCATGTTAGTAAAAAAAGGGAAATCTTCAAAGAGTCCCCTTCAAATAAGAGCATTACAGTCTTTTCACATTCAAACACCAATTTGAAACTCGTTTATTGTCTGTCTTCTGGGTCTGCTGTGTGTCAGTTAACGTGATGGGTGAACAGTATTGGTTAACCAGGTGATGGTGTGTGTGTGTGTGTGTGTGTGTGTGTGTGTGTGTGTGTGTGTGTGTGTGTGTGTGTGTGTGTGTGTGTGTGTGTGTGTGTGTGTGTGTGTGTGTGTGTGTGTGTGTGTGCGTGTGTGCGTGCGTGCGTGCGTGCGTGCGTGTGTGTGTGTGCTGGTCTTCCCCACCTTGGCAGGTGTTATCCTGGATGTTGAATCCTGGGGGACATCTGAGAACACACTGGCCATCCTGGAGGACGTAGGGCGGGGCACAAGAAGTGCAGTTCTGACCACTTCCTCCGGTGCACTGTAAACAGGAAGTGTGGCATTCTGAAAGGGAAGAAGAAGAGAGAAGATTGAACTATTATCCGTAACACTTGTTTGAGGTAACGCAGACTCTTTAAGCTGAATGTATTGCCTCGGCTGGAAGTGCAAGTCACAATGTAGAGGGGTTTCATCACATGACGATAGCAGTATAATTGACAGACCAGCGGCCTGTTATTGTGACGGTTCCTGTGTTTAGCACTCTGCCGTTCCCACTTTGTGTACTCACAGTATCTGGGCTACGTGTACTCATTGTAACTAGGCTACGTGTACTCACAGTAACTAGGCTACGTGTACTCACAGTATCTAGGCTACGTGTACTCACAGTATCTAGGCTACATGTACTCACAGTATCTAGGCTGTGTACTCACAGTATCTAGGCTACGTGTACTCACAGTATCTAGGCTACGTGTACTCACAGTATCTAGGCTACGTGTACTCACAGTATCTAGGATATGTGTACTCACAGTATCTAGGCTACGTGTACTCACAGTATCTAGGATATGTGTACTCACAGTATCTAGGCTACGTGTACTCACAGTATCTAGGCTACATGTACTCACAGTATCTAGGCTACGTGTACTCACAGTATCTAGGCTACTTGTACTCACAGTATCTATGCTATGTGTACTCACAGTATCTAGGCTATGTGTACTCACAGTATCTAGGCTATGTGTACTCACAGTATCTAGGCTATGTGTACTCACAGTATCTAGGCTATGTGTACTCACAGTATCTAGGCTACGTGTACTCACAGTATCTGGGCTACGTGTACTCATTGTAACTAGGCTACGTGTACTCACAGTATCTAGGCTACGTGTACTCACAGTATCTAGGCTACGTGTACTCACAGTATCTAGGCTACGTGTACTCACAGTATCTAGGATATGTGTACTCACAGTATCTAGGCTACGTGTACTCACAGTATCTAGGCTACATGTACTCACAGTATCTAGGCTACGTGTACTCACAGTATCTAGGCTACTTGTACTCACAGTATCTATGCTATGTGTACTCACAGTATCTAGGCTATGTGTACTCACAGTATCTAGGCTATGTGTACTCACAGTATCTAGGCTATGTGTACTCACAGTATCTAGGCTATGTGTACTCACAGTATCTAGGCTATGTGTACTCACAGTACCTAGGCTATGTGTACTCACAGTATCTAGGCTACGTGTACTCACAGTATCTAGGCTACGTGTACTCACAGTATCTAGGCTACGTGTACTCACAGTATCTAGGCTATGTGTACTCACAGAATCTAGGCTATGTCTACTCACAGTATCTAGGCTACGTGTACTCACAGTATCTAGGCTATGTGTACTCACAGTATCTAGGCTATGTGTACTCACAGTATCTAGGCTACATGTACTCACAGTATCTAGGCTACGTGTACTCACAGTATCTAGGCTACGTGTACTCACAGTATCTAGGCTATGTGTACTCACAGTATCTAGGCTACATGTACTCACAGTATCTTGGCTATGTGTACTCACAGTATCTAGGCTATGTGTACTCACAGATGGACTGTCGCTACAGTCTTAGGATAAAAGGTGCTATCTGGAACCTAAAAGGGTACTTCCGCAGCCTCATAGGAGAACCCTTTGAAGAACCCTTTTTGGATAATTCTTTCCACAGAGGGTTCTACATAGAACCCAAAATTGTTCTTCATAGGGTTGTCCTATAGAGATAGCTGAAGAACCGTTTTTAAATCTTTTTTTCTAAGCGTAACCCATCCGTGGGCCCACACCTGACAGCCAGACAGGCAGGAGCGCCAATGTGTGATCCCTGCCTAACTTCCTGGTACAACCTCTCATGGAAACCTCTTGATCGTGTGTGTGTGTGAGTGTGTGTGAGTGAGTGAGTGAGTGAGTGAGTGAGTGAGTGAGTGAGTGAGTGAGTGAGTGAGTGAGTGAGTGAGTGAGTGAGTGCATGTATGTTTGTGCATGCGTGTGTGTCTGTGTCTAGATTGTGTCCCTTAAGGGGACTTCACATGTCTCTCTCTCTCTCTCTCTCTCTCTCTCTCTCTCTCTCTCTCTCTCTCTCTGTCAACACACTGAGAAAGCCTATCTGTTTCAGTAATTGAGTTTACCACCTCCTTCCACAGGAGACACATTAGATGGAACTGCAGGACAGCTTCCCTCAGCCACCAGGACAGGAGAAGAAAGACAGACAGCAGCCTGCCAGCCTGGGTACATCGGCCGTGTTCAAAATGGCTTCTTCGTCTTCAAATATTGTGCAATACCTTGTGACCAGAGCCTTATGGGTCCTGGTCAACAGTAGTGCACTATATAGGGAATAGGGCTCTGGTCTAAAGTAGTGCACTATATAGGGCTCTGGTCTATAGTAGTGCACTATAATAGGGAATAGGGCTCTGTTCTAAAGTAGTGCACTACATAGGGAATAGGGTGCCATTGGGAAAGCAGGCATTATTTTATTGCATCTCAGATATGTAATTTTGTCTCCCAGAGTAAAGAGGGAGTGCATATTGATCTGGCTGTTTGTCAAAGTCATTCTCCTCCTCTGCTGCTCGACTCCGTGACATTATTTAACATGGACCCCAAGAGAGAGTAAACTGCCGGCTCCATCACTTGGTATTGTGCAGTGGATGTGTCATAACTCAACGGTTGTCGTTAATTAATCATGAACTAAATTGGGAGCGCTTTATGTTCCTTGTTCAGTTGAACGGGTTCTAAATCTAAGGGGTTGGTGTTTAGTACTGTGGAACCAATGTACTGCTCCTTTTATTTTCTAACTCGAGTTTCCCTTTATCCTGGCAATAGGAATTGAATAGTGGAGTCAGGTAGGTCTGAATCAGTCCCTGGTAGAGGTAGACAGCTGTCCCAGGTCTGAATCAGTCCCTGGTAGAGGGAGACAGCTGTCCCAGGTCTGAATCAGTCCCTGAGTAGAGGTAGAGAGCTGTCCCAGGTCTGATTCAGTCCCTGAGTAGAGGGAGACAGCTGTCCCAGGTCTGACTCAGTCCCTGAGTAGAGGGAGACAGCTGTCCCAGGTCTGACTCAGTCCCTGAGTAGAGGTAGAGAGCTGTCCCAGGTCTGAATCAGTCCCTGAGTAGAGGGAGACAGCTACCCCAGGTCTGACTCAGTCCCTGAGTAGAGGGAGACAGCTGTCCCAGGTCTGACTCAGTCCCTGAGTAGAGGGAGACAGCTATCCCAGGTCTGATTCAGTCCCTGAATAGAGGGAGACAGCTGTCCCAGGTCTGATTCAGTCCCTGGTAGAGGGAGACAGCTGTCCCAGGTCTGATTCAGTCCCTGGTAGAGGGAGACAGCTATCCCAGGTCTGATTCAGTCCCTGGTAGCGGGAGACAGCTGTCCCAGGTCTGACTCAGTCCCTGAGTAGAGGGAGACAGCTGTCCCAGGTCTGACTCAGTCCCTGAGTAGAGGGAGACAGCTGTCCCAGGTCTGACTCAGTCCCTGAGTAGAGGGAGACAGCTGTCCCAGGTCTGACTCAGTCCCTGAGTAGAGGGAGACAGCTGTCCCAGGTCTGATTCAGTCCCTGGTAGAGGGAGACAGCTATCCCAGGTCTGATTCAGTCCCTGGTAGAGTGAGACAGCTGTCCCAGGTCTGATTCAGTCCCTGGTAGAGGGAGACAGCTATCCCAGGTCTGATTCAGTCCCTGAATAGAGGGAGACAGCTGTCACAGGTCTGATTCAGTCCCTGGTAGAGGAAGACAGCTGTCCCAGGTCTGATTCAGTCCCTGAATAGAGGGAGACAGCTGTCCCAGGTCTGATTCAGTCCCTGAGTAGAGGGAGACAGCTGTCCCAGGTCTGATTCAGTCCCTGGTAGAGGGAGACAGCTGTCCCAGGTCTGATTCAGTCCCTGAGTAGAGGGAGACAGCTGTCCCAGGTCTGATTCAGTCCCTGGTAGAGGGAGACAGCTGTCCCAGGTCTGATTCAGTCCCTGGTAGAGGGAGACAGCTGTCCCAGGTCTGATTCAGTCCCTGGTAGAGGGAGTGAGCTATCCCAGGTCTGATTCAGTCCCTGGTAGAGGGAGACAGCTATCCCAGGTCTGATTCAGTCCCTGGTAGAGGGAGACAGCTATCCCAGGTCTGATTCAGTCCCTGGTAGAGTGAGACAGCTGTCCCAGGTCTGATTCAGTCCCTGGTAGAGTGAGACAGCTGTCCCAGGTCTGATTCAGTCCCTGGTAGAGGGAGACAGCTATCCCAGGTCTGATTCAGTCCCTGGTAGAGGGAGACAGCTATCCCAGGTCTGATTCAGTCCCTGGTAGAGGGAGACAGCTGTCCCAGGTCTGATTCAGTCCCTGGTAGAGGGAGACAGCTGTCCCAGGTCTGATTCAGTCCCTGGTAGAGGGAGAGAGCTGTCCCAGGTCTGATTCAGTCCCTGGTAGAGGGAGAGAATGAACACCCAGCTGTGTTTCAGGATATAATAACCTGTATTAACACAGAGCACCACTTAGCCCTCAACACTGGCCATCTCTGTCCACACACACACACACACACACACACACACACACACACACACACACACACACACACACACACACACACACACACACACACACACACACACACACACACACACACACACACACACACACACACACAGGAAGGAAGGAGTGTGTTGACAATGGCGGAACTACAGGTTGGAATTTTCTCATAAAGACACCCGATCTCGACCCCTGTGTGTGTGTGTGTGTGTGTGTGTGTGTGTGTGTGTGTGTGTGTGTGTGTGTGTGTGTGTGTGTGTGTGTGTGTGTGTGTGTGGCACCGCCCCTCCAGACAGGAGCCTAGAGGAAGCTCAGCATCTGTCTGGACATGCTCTTAAAACACAATAGACCCCATTGATGTTTTCAGGACACAAACACCCTGCAGGCAGACACACACACACACACACACACACACACACACACACACACACACACACACACACACACACACACACACACACACACACACACACACACACACACACACACACACACACACACACACACCCTGCAGACAGACACACACACACTCACACACACACACACACACACACACACACCGCTGGCAATTAGACTACACCTTGACAGTGAACCCATTGAACCCAACCTCAGGAGACTGAAAAGATTTGGCATGGGTCTCCAGATCCTCAAAAAGTTCTACAGCTGCACCATCGAGAGCATCCTGACCAGTTGCATCACCGCCTGGTATGGCAACTGCTCGGCATTCAACCTCAAGGACCTACAGAGGGTAGTACATCACCGGGGCCACAGTTCCTGCCATCCAGGACCTTTATACCAGGCGGTGTCAGAGGTAGGCCCAAAAACTTGTCAAAGACTCCAGTCACCCAAGTCATAGACTGTTCTCTCTGCTACCACACGGCAAGAGTCTAGGTCCAAAAGGCACTTTAAATCAAGTGAATAGTCTGGAATCAAGTGAATAGCCTGGAATCAAGTGAATAGTCTGGAATCAAGTGAATAATCAAGTGAATAGTCTGGAATCAAGTGAATAGACAAATAATATATTTACATTTAAGTCATTTAAGTCAATATATCATTCCAAATGGCACCCAATCCCCTATATAGGGAGTGCCCCGGTCAAAAGTAATGCACTGTGTGTAAGGGGGGTCAGTGTGGTGCTAACAGGTTAGGTTCCTCTACTGTAACGGGGGTCAGTGTGGTGCTAACAGGTTAGCTTCCTCTACTGTAACGGGCGTCAGTGTGGTGCTAACAGGTTAGCTTCCTCTACTGTAACGGGCGTCAGTGTGGTGCTAACAGGTTAGCTTCCTCTACTGTAACGGGGGTCAGTGTGGTGCTAACAGGTTAGCTTCCTCTACTGTAACGGGGGTCAGTGTGGTGCTAACAGGTTAGCTTCCTCTACTGTAACGGGGGTCAGTGTGGTGCTAACAGGTTAGCTTCCTCCACTGTAACGGGGTCAGTGTGGTGCTAACAGGTTAGCTTCCTCTACTGTAACGGGGGTCAGTGTGGTGCTAACAGGTTAGCTTCCTCTACTGTAACGGGGGTCAGTGTGGTGCTAACAGGTTAGCTTCCTCTACTGTAACGGGGGTCAGTGTGGTGCTAACAGGTTAGCGTCCTCCACTGTAACGGGGGTCAGTGTGGTGCTAACAGGTTAGCTTCCTCTACTGTAACGGGGGTCAGTGTGGTGCTAACAGGTTAGCTTCCTCTACTGTAACGGGGGTCAGTGTGGTGCTAACAGGTTAGCTTCCTCTACTGTAACGGGCGTCAGTGTGGTGCTAACAGGTTAGCTTCCTCTACTGTAACGGGGGTCAGTGTGGTGCTAACAGGTTAGCTTCCTCTACTGTAACGGGGGTCAGTGTGGTGCTAACAGGTTAGCTCCCTCCACTGTAACGGGGGTCAGTGTGGTGCTAACAGGTTAGCTTCCTCTACTGTAACGGGGGTCAGTGTGGTGCTAACAGGTTAGCTCCCTCCACTGTAACGGGGGTCAGTGTGGTGCTAACAGGTTAGCTCCCTCCACTGTAACGGGGGTCAGTGTGGTGCTAACAGGTTAGCTCCCTCCACTGTAACGGGGGTCAGTGTGGTGCTAACAGGTTAGCTCCCTCCACTGTAACGGGGGTCAGTGTGGTGCTAACAGGTTAGCTCCCTCCACTGTAACGGGGGTCAGTGTGGAGCTAACAGGTTAGCTCCCTCCACTGTAACGGGGGTCAGTGTGGTGCTAACAGGTTAGCTTCCTCCACTGTCTGACTGTCTCATACTGGGATGGAACCAGTGATCCTCTGCTTCTCAACGTTCATTACAGTCCTCCTTGACAACGTTCATTACAGTCCTCCTTGACAACGTTCATTACAGTCCTCCTTGACAACGTTCATTACAGTCCTCCTTGACAACGTTCATTACAGTCCTCCTTGACAACGTTCATTACAGTCCTCCTTGACAACGTTCATTACAGTCCTCCTTGACAACGTTCATTACAGTCCTCCTTGACAACGTTCATTACAGTCCTCCTTGACAACGTTCATTACAGTCCTCCTTGACAACGTTCATTACAGTCCTCCTTGACAACGTTCATTACAGTCCTCCTTGACAACGTTCATTACAGTCCTCCTTGACAACGTTCATTACAGTCCTCCTTGACAACGTTCATTACAGTCTTCCTTGACAACGTTCATTACAGTCCTCCTTGACAACGTTCATTACAGTCCTCCTTGACAACGTTCATTACAGTCCTCCTTGACAAAAAGTCTTAAAAGGGTGTTGGACCTCCTCTATCACTATACTGAGAGAGTTGCCGTTTCTAAAAGGACATATGTGGGTGTTTTTGGAGCCTTTGTTCATATTGTTTTTTTAAAAACAAGAGGAAACCACTAAAAACGGTGTCTGGGCCCTTCTACAACATTCCATTTACATCAAAACATTGAGATTTGGTTGTTAAAAAAAAAATGTCTTCTTTAACACACTTTAACACTCCAATCCATCTATCCAGAGCAGACTACCTAGAGCAGACTACCAGAGCAGACTACCTATCCAGAGCAGACTACCTATCCAGAGCAGACTACCTATCCAGAGCAGACTACCTATCCAGAGCAGACTACCTATCCAGAGCAGACTACCTATCCAGAGTAAACAAATTGAGGATAGGTCTATCTGGATCAACTCTGAGCCATTTCTGTCGCGCTGCGTACGAAACAGTTATAAGCTCAAAAAATACTGTCGTATTGTGGGTTTTGAAGCTCAACATATTTACATCTCTCTGACACTTTCCGCTGCACCACATGAAGGGATTTAGAAATAAATGAGGACAAAAACAATTCAATAAACCACAGATAGTAGTATTTTGCTCCTCCGGAAAGACAAGTACTCTAACTGGGTCAGGAAGATATGTAGTTTACTCTTGCACAGTTTACTCTGCGATTAGCATAATAGCTAGCTGAGTTTGTGATTTGTGAGTGGTAGGGGAACAGTTCTAGGGAAACACAGCTGTGGAACGACTACTAGTTATCTCTAAGCCCGAAGGAAATGGTGGCACAGAGAAAGAGAACATTGCTGGTGTGTGTGTTTATCTCACACAGACTGGCCTTCACTCCCTAATGATAGACTGAGTGTATGTGTGTGTGTGTATGTCAGAGATAGCTGTATTCATAACACACACTGTTCTTGGCCATGTTCTGTTATGATCTCCACCCGGCACAGCCAGAAGAGGACTGGCCACCCCACATAGCCTGGTTCCTCTCTAGGTTTCTTCCTAGGTTTGGGCCTTTCTAGGGAGTTTTTCCCTAGCCATCGTGCTTCTACACCTGCATTGCTTGCTGTTTGGGGGTTTTAGGCTGGGTTTCTGTACAGCACTTTGAGACATCAGCTGATGTAAGAAGAGCTTTATCAATACATTTGATTGATTGATGATTGTCAGTCGTAGGAAATACTGATATACAGTACGGGAGATGTGGGGACTGAGGTGTCTGAGACGTAGATATGGTATGTTTTGTTTAATATGTGTAATGTTGATAGTTGATGTGTAACCACCGAATCAACCCGACACTGAGTGGAAATGATGCCGTTATGTCGTAACCCCCCCACCCCCTCCCCCCACCCCCACCCACCCACATCATCTACTTGCCTCTGCAGGTGTGTTGAGCATCCAGGTAGAAGCGAGCGGGACATCTGTCCACACACACTCCGTGTGGCCTTGCTGTGTGTGTGTGACTGTTCTGCGGCAGCAGGGCCTCCTGTGGTTTGAGACACCTCAGACAGTCAGAGGCCAGAGGACCTAGACATCCCCTACAAGATGGATGGCAGACTGCGGAGAAAGAGAGAGAGAAAACCACTTTAGTCAGACTTCACTCACACACACACACACAGACACACACTCACACTCACACACAACAATAGCTGGTAGACTACAGTAGGGGAGATGGTAGGGTGGAGGTGTTAAAGACAAACTACTTCTGAACACATATTTTACAGATATGTAGCGAAATTAACAGAACCATTGACAGAACCATTAACAGAACCATTGACAGAACCATTAACAGAACCATTAACAGAACCAGTAACAGAACCATTAACAGAATAGAACATAACCATTAACAGAACCATTGACAGAACAGAACAGAACCATTAACAGAACAGAACAGAACCATTAACAGAACCATTAAGAGAACATAACCATTAACAGAACAGAACCATTAACAGAACCATTAACAGAACCATTAACAGAACCATTAACAGAACCATTGACAGAACCAGATACGCGATGGACAGACAAAGGTAGGGAGTGAGAAGAAGGTTGCATGTTGCAGTTGGGGAGAGAGTGAGAGAAGGTGAAGGTGGAGGAGGAGGCTTTGACTTGAAGCGCTGGGTATCTGGTTATGAAATGCATTATCTGATTTTCAGGAGTTGGCATTGGAACAACAAGCTTGTGTGTGCAGCACGGCACCCGAATTAAAAACACATCTTATGTTTCTGTAGTTAATAAATCCAACGTTAAATATGATAACAGTATCTGTAACTTTCATTTAAAAAGTTAATTAGTTCATTCTCTAATTAAAAATCTCTCCCTAATTTCTGAATCGCGCTTGTGTAACGGATGTGAAACGGCTAGCTTAGTTAGCGGTGGTGCAGCGCTAAATAGTGTTTCAATCGGTGACGTCACTTGCTCTGAGACCTTGAAGTAGTGGTTCCCCTTTGCTCTGCAAGGGCTGCGGCTTTTGTGGAGCGATGGGTAACGATGCTTCGAGGGTGACTGTTGTTGATGTGTGCAGAGGGTCCCTGGTTCGCATCCGGGTATGGGCGAGGGGACGGTCTAATGTTATACTGTTACACTTGTAACATCAGTAGTTTACAGTAGCCTATGCTTCAGAGGGGCAGGTTTCCTATACATACACTGGCAAATATTTTCAGCTGGCAGGCTGACACCGGAATAAGTTTCTGTCTACTAAATTACGTAAATGTAAACATCATGTAAATGACAGTGAAGGTGTTGCACAGATGCCTTGTTGCATTTTTTGTTGGACAGAAAAAAATGCCAGGAATGTAAAATAATGTTATGAAGCGGTTCCCTTTCAAATAACGGTTATGTTCCTGAAAAGTATAGATCAACCATGTCGTCATCAGAGTTCCCGACAGTGTACCAAGTCATTTTTTAATCATAGCTAAAGTTTCTGTTGCTACTGAGACGCATTTATGGCTGAGACCGCAAGTTTGTGTCCTGGATTCCTGTTAAGTAGCAGTTAGCTGCCTGCAGATTCCTGTTAAGTATCAGTTAGCTGCTAGCAGAATCCTGTTAAGTAGAGTTAGCTGCTAGCAGATTCCTGTTAAGGGATCAGGCCCCTTTTTCTCCATTTCCACCTGAATGACATGCCCAAAGCAAACTGCCTGTAGGTCAGGCCCTTTTTTTAATTTAACCTTTATTTAACTTGGCAAGTCAGTTAAGAACAAATTCTTATTTTCAATGACGGCCTAGGAACAGTGGGTTAACTGCCTGTTCAGGGGCAGAACGACAGACTTGCCAGCTCGGGAGTTTTGAACTTGCAACCTTCCGGTTGCTAGTCCAACACTCTAACCACTAGGCTCCCTGCCGCCGCCTGAAGCCAGGATATCCATATTATTGGTACCATTTGAAAGAAAACACTTTGACGTTTGTAGAAATGTTAAAATAATGTAGGCGACTATAACACAATAGATATGGTAGGAGAAAATAACATTTAAAAAAAAGTTTTTGGATTGAGAAACCATCCTCTTAGAAATGAAAGAGAAATGTAAAACAGCTCCCTGGATGCAATTCCTATGGCTTCCACGGGGTGTCAGCAGTCTATGTTCAAGGTTTCAGGCTTGTAACTTCAAAAACGAATAAGAAATAAGAGCTTTTGTTTGAAGACACAGTCTTGAAAATCTGTATCATCGCGCACCATTATGAAGTTGCCCACCTGCTAAAATCCCTTTCCTATTGAACATACTTCTTCCCAAAGATATATTATAGTTTGATTACATTTTAGGGTGTCTGAGGAGTATTTTGACTTGTTGAAACAAAGTTTAGGGGTAGATTTTCGGTTCCTTTCTCTGCAATTTGAATGAGTGGATTACTCAAATGGATGGTGCCAACTAAACTGACTTTTTGGGATATAAAGAAGGATTTTATCTAACAAAACGACACTACATGTTATCTCTGGGAACTTTTCGGATGACAAATCAGAGGAAGAGTTTCAAAAAGTAAGTGAATATTTAATCTTTATATGTGAACGTATGAAACCGGTAAGAAACATTATTTTGATGTGGGGCGCCGTCCTCAAACAATCGCATGGCATGTTTCCTCTGTAATAGCTACTGTACATTGGAGAGTACAGTTAGATTAACAAGAATTTTAACTTTCAGCCGATATAAGACACTTACATGTATCTAAATGTTTGACCCCTATAATAACTATTAGAATTCATCTGACCTGTGCCCTAGGACCATGCCCCAGGACTACCTGACATGATGACTCCTTGCTGTCCCCAGTCCACCTGGCCATGCTGCTGCTCCAGTTTCAACTGTTCTGCCTTACTATTATTCGACCATGCTGGTCATTTATGAACATTTGAACATCTTGGCCATGTTCTGTTATAATCTCCACCCGGCACAGCCAGAAGAGGACGGGCCACCCCACATATGCTCTCTCTAATTCTCTCTTTCTTTCTTTTTCTCTCTCTCGGAGGACCTGAGCCCTAGGACCGTGCCCCAGGACTACCTGACATGATGACTCCTTGCTGTCCCCAGTCCACCTGGCCATGCTGCTGCTCCAGTTTCAACTGTTCTGCCTTGTTATTATTCGACCATGCTGGTCATTTATGAACATTTTAACATCTTGGCCATGTTCTGTTATAATCTCCACCCGGCACAGCCAGAAGAGGACTGGCCACCCCACATAGCCTGGTTCCTCTCTAGGTTTCTTCCTAGGTTTTGGCCTTTCTAGGGAGTTTTTCCTAGCCACCGTGCTTCTACACCTGCAATGCTTGCTGTTTGGGGTTTTAGGCTGGGTTTCTGTACAGCACTTTGAGATATCAGCTGATGTACGAAGGGCTATATAAATAAATTTGATTTGATTTGAATTACGCGCCCTCCAGTTTGACCGGAAAATTACCCGCTAAGCAGGATTCCGATCCCTATTAAGTTTTAAGTAGCAGTACTATATCTGTTAGCAGACTCCTGTTAAGTAGCAGTTACTATATCTGTTAGCAGACTCCTGTTAAGTAGCAGTCACTATATCTGTCAGCAGACTCCTGTTAAGTAGCAGTTACTATATCTGTTAGCAGACTCCTGTTAAGTAGCAGTTACTATATCTGTTAGCAGACTCCTGTTAAATAGCAGTTAGCTGTTAGCAATGCTAGCCCACCAGTGTTTTTATCCACGGCTGGAAATCATTTCCAAACAATGAAGATGAAGACAAGGTGGATACGGTGGAAAATGGACAGGGATTTTGCTGCCCTAAATGCACCATCATCTTTGGGAAAATATCACCTGGCAGTTAGCTTGGCTGCGAGAAAAGGAAAACCTGCTTTCTAAGTACACCGACCTTGCTGTAACCCAGGCAAACCCGATCTTAGTTTTAAATGCCTCCTATACCAAAGCTGTCGATGAGTCGGGTGGAGTTGAGTGGGGCAGCAGGGTAGCCTTGTGGTTAGAGCGTTTGACTAGTAACCGAAAGGTTGCAAGTTCAAATCCCTGAGCTGACAAGGTACAAATATGCCCCTGAACAGGCAGTTAACCCACTGTTCCTAGGCTGTCATTGAAAATAAGAATTTTTTTCTTAACTGACTTGCCTAGTTAACCTGTTGAACCTATGGGGGTGCGTGTCATTATTGGATAAAAAGACGTGCCCGTTTTAAGCACAATATTTTGTCACGAAAAGATGCTCAACTATGCATGGAATTGACAGCCTTGGAAAGACACAACTCTGACGTCTCCAAAACTGCAAAGATATGATCTGTGAGTGCCCCAGAACTAATGCAACAGGCGAAACCAAGATGAAGTTTCATACAGGAAATGCCCCGGATTCTGAAGGCGCTGTGTTCCAATGTCTCCTTATATGGCTGTGAATGCGCCAGGAATGAGCCTGCGCTTTCTGTCTATTCCCCGAGGTGTCTGCAGCATTGTGACGTGTTTGTAGGCATATCATTGGAAGATTGACCATAAGAGACTACATTTACCTGGTGTCCCGCCCGGTGTCCTGTGTGCGTAATCTGTAAGTCCATGCGCGTTCCATTTCTTCAGAATTGAAAGTAAACTGCCACGATGGATTTTATCGTCGATAGATATGTGAAAAAAACCTTGAGGATTGATTCTAAACATCGTTTGCCATGTTTCTGTCGATATTATGGAGTTAATTTGGAAAAAAGTTCGCGTTTTAATGACTTATTATTATTTATTTTTCCTTACCCAAACGCGATGAACAAAACGGAGCGATTAGTCGACACAAATAATATTTTTTGTAAAAACTGAACATTTGCTATCTAACAGAGTCTCCGCATTGAAAACATCTGAAGTTCTTCAAAGGTAAATTATTTTATTTGAATGCTTTTATGGTTTTTGTGGAAAATGTTGCATGCTGAATGCTAATGTAAAATGGTACGTTAGCCATCAATACTGTTACACAAATGCTTGTTTTGCAATGGTTGAGAAGCATATTTTGAAAATAAGAGATGACAGTGTTGTTAACAAAAGGCTAAGCTTGAGAGCAAATAGATTAATTTCATTTCATTTGCGATTTTCATGAATAGTTAACGTTGCGTTATGGTAATGAGCTTGAGGCTGTAGTCACGATACCGGATCCGGGATGGCTCGACGCATGAAGTTAAATAAAGGTAAAAAAAATAAAAATAAAAATCGAACTCAATCCAACGGACAGATGTTAAGGTCAACTCCTCGGCCCCATGGGAGACTGGACACTCGTAAAGTGTAGGAAATCGGGGAGGCAGTCTAGCCACCTATCTATCTGTGAAGATCCAATCCAGCTATCAATCAGCTTGGGGTCTGTCGACAGTCTGTGTACCAACTAAGGTCCAATGTCCCCCAGGAGCCTGTGTCCATGACAACTCTCTTCGGCCCACTGTTCAGGCCAACTACTCCAATATTGACACCATCGTCACTCACGTAGGTTTTAACAACCTTTGTTTTAGGCGGTCTGAAAAAACTCCGGGAGGACGACTTAACATTTTTAAAGACCCTCTCTTGCACAGGGAATGAGAATAATTATCTTTGGCCCCCCGCCTTTACTACTCGCTTCTATCTTTTTAAAAGAGACGCGATTCACCCTAACACCAGGGCTTACAGGATTATTTCCTGAAACATTGCAAACTGTTTTAGAGTCTGACAGTGCTTTTTTAGTGGTTCAGTTTAATGTTATTCTTCAGTTTTTTATCCTCTTATGTTTGTTTTGTAATAAATATTTCAGTTTTTATTTCCATTGTTTGGTATCAGTTTTTTCCTGTGAAGCATATTGTGTTGCATTCCATGGATGAAATGTGCTGTATAAATAAAGCTTGGTTCTGATTCTGTTCCTGTACAAATGTCGTTCTTTTCCAGTGTTCGGTACTGTTCCCTGAACCTGTCCCAAACCCTGAGTACCTTCAGAAAGTATTCACATCCCTGAACGTTTCACACATTTTTGTTGTATTATAGCCTGAATTAAAAATGTATTAAATTGAAGTTTGTTTGTGTCACTCTCCCCCCATAATGTCAACCTACTCCATGTTCTTAGAAAATGTTACACATTTGTTTTATAAAATGGGAAGCTAAAATGTTTTGAGTCAATAAGTATTCAAGTCCTTTGTTTTTCTTTATCAAAACATGATGAAGTTCTAGTTTTAGCTGATATGGGAATGAATACCCAAGCAGCATTATCAAACTGGTATAATGTTTAGGATACACTGGTAAGTATACGAATATTTGCCAGGGCATCGTTTTAAAATAAATCTGATTATTACACATGGAGATGTGGAATGCTAAAAAGGCTAGCTAGCTTGCTATGTTTTTAGCAAGGCTGCCAGCAAGTCATTAATAGCAAGAGAAAGCGACTCTTACTTGCTTTCACAAAATGAAAATACATAAATAATCGTCCCCTTGTGAATGGGACTGAAGAGGACCTCATGTAACACCTACTCCAAAAAATGATTTTAGTATTTTCATTTTTGCAGGCACAAAGTTTGTAGTAACCTTAAGCCCAACTCAAGCCCTAAACCCCTAAACTCTTAACTACTCTAGAGGAAGGTTCCAGACACTGGCCCCGGTGTAGAGACAGTCACTAATCTTAAACCTGGTAACTTACTGTGACAGGTCTGATCCTGGTGGTACAGCCCATCTCCGCAGGACTCCAGACACTGGCCCTGGTGTAGGGACAGTCCCTGGGAACAGAGGGTACACTGGGACACAGAGGGGCCGGAGCAGGACCAGCAGGAGCTGTGACAGGCTGAGAGTGAATAGGTCAGAGGTCAATCACACTGTTGGAGTCAATCAGGACTCGGCTAGTTTCAACACTATAAAAACATTGTAGGTTCAAGGTTCAAGTTTTTATTGTAACGTTAAATGTACAGTGGAATGCCTTTCTTGCTCTCCAGCAAGTGCAGGTTTTTGTTCCTACCCACCATGAACAAAAACCTGATTCGCTAAATCAATTAATGCACTGATGAGTTGATTAGTTGAAGCAGGAATGCTAGAGCTGGGCTAGGACATAAGCCTGCCATGAAGACACAAGGGCTATAAACTATGTGCAGGTTTTTGGTGCAGCCCAGCACTACTACTGAAACGGTATGAGTATGAGAGGTATTCATGTGAACTCTGTTGAGGAGTTGCTTACCTCTACAGTGTCCATGGTCATCTATGTAATGCTGTTCTGGACAGTGGGAAATACATTTCCCATGATGCATAGCAGAGCCCTGGGGGCAACTCGTGCACTTGGGGTTGTCAGGGTAACAGGAAGAGCAGGACGAATCACATGCTGTGGGGATGACACACACACACACACACACACACACACACACACACACACACACACACACACACACACACACACACACACACACACACACACACACACACACACACACACATTATATTTAACCATTTTAAATGTATCTACAATTTAAAAGTTTTAATAAAACAGTTTAAATGTACTGCTCAACAGCATATGTGTGAGATATATTCTTTGTCACTTATAAAGGGGCTTTCACACGCTAATTGGTTTGGAGCATTTTTTTCCCCGAACTCCGGTGAGTTTACCCCTTTAGTTGGGTTTCTTTGGACTGGTGTGAAAAATCTATTCGCACTCAGGAGGTTCACCGAACAACACGACGCCTTGGTGCGGTTCGCTGCAGGTGAGCAAGCAGTCCAGACCAAACACAGGAAAAGAACCAGAGTGGCGCAGTATGATTGGTTGTTTGACTGATCACAGCACACAGCATCAAAACCTGTTTTGGCTGAAACATTCTGTGAGTAGCACCTCATTTATGAGCTCATCCAATGCATATTAGATTAGGGGAGACAGGGGTCTATTGGAAGACCAAAACGAAAGTGAAATGAAGATTGGGACACACAAGTGATGCTTTATGATACTCATAGATGGATTTAACATGAGTTTTAGTTTGTTTGACATTTGGCTAACATTAATAATATGCATGTCGATCTCTCCGGGCTCAAAGTGGAGGAGAGATTGACTTTATCACTACTTGTATTTGTGAGAGGTTGAATGCACCCATGCATACTCCACAATACATACCACAAGAGGTCTCTTCACAGTCCCCAAGTCCAGAACAGACTATGGGAGGCGCACAGTACTACATAGAGCCTTGACTACATGGAACTCTATTCCACAGTACTACATAGAGCCTTGACTACATGGAACTCTATTCCACAGTACTACATAGAGCCTTGACTACATGGAACTCTATTCCACAGTACTACATAGAGCCTTGACTACATGGAACTCTATTCCACAGTACTACATAGAGCCTTGACTACATGGAACTCTATTCCACAGTACTACATAGAGCCTTGACTCCATGGAACTCTATTCCACAGTACTACATAGAGCCTTGACTACATGGAACTCTATTCCACAGTACTACATAGAGCCTTGACTCCATGGAACTCTATTCCACAGTACTACATAGAGCCTTGACTCCATGGAACTCTATTCCACAGTACTACATAGAGCCATGACTACATGGAACTCTATTCCACAGTACTACATAGAGTCTTGACTACATGGAACTCTATTCCACAGTACTACATAGAGCCTTGACTACATGGAACTCTATTCCACAGTACTACATAGAGCCATGACTACATGGAACTCTATTCCACAGTACTACATAGAGCCTTGACTACATGGAACTCTATTCCACAGTACTACATAGAGCCATGACTACATGGAACTCTATTCCACAGTACTACATAGAGCCTTGACTACATGGAACTCTATTCCACAGTACTACATAGAGCCATGACGACATGGAACTCTATTCCACAGTACTACATAGAGCCATGACGACATGGAACTCTATTCCACATCAAGTAACTGACGAAAGCAGTAAAATCAGATTTTAAAAAACAGATACAAATACACCTCATGGAACAGCGGGGACTGTGAAGCAACACAAACATAGACACGTGTATATACACACACACATGATAACATACGCACTATATACACACACACATCATAACATACGCACTATATACACACACACATCATAACATACGCACTATATACACACACACACACATCATAACATACGCACTATATACACACACACACACATCATAACATACGCACTATACACACACACATCATAACATACGCACTATATACACACACACATCATAACATACGCACTATATACACACACACATCATAACATACGCACTATATACACACACACATCATAACATACGCACTATATACACACACACATCATAACATACGCACTATATACACACACACACATCATAACATACACACTATACACACACACATCATAACATACGCACTATACACACACACATCATAACATACGCACTATATACACACACACATCATAACATACGCACTATACACACACACACATCATAACATACGCACTATACACACACACACATCATAACATACGCACTATATACACACACACAATAACATACCCACTATACACACAAACACATCATAACATACCCACTATATACACACACATCATAACATACGCACTATACACACACACATCATAACATACGCACTATACACACACACACATCATAACATACGCACTATACACACACACACATCATAACATACGCACTATATACACACACACATCATAACATACGCACTATATACACACACACATCATAACATACGCACTATACACACACACACATCATAACATACGCACTATACACACACACACATCATAACATACGCACTATATACACACACAAATCATAACATACGCACTATACACACACACATCATAACATACGCACTATACACACACATCATAACATACGCACTATATACACACACACATCATAACATACGCACTATACACACACACATCATAACATACGCACTATATACACACACACATCATAACATACGCACTATATACACACACACATCATAACATACGCACTATATACACACACACATCATAACATACGCACTATACACACACACACATCATAACATACGCACTATACACACACACACACATCATAACATACGCACTATATACACACACACAATAACATACCCACTATACACACAAACACATCATAACATACCCACTATATACACACACATCATAACATACGCACTATACACACACACATCATAACATACGCACTATACACACACACACATCATAACATACGCACTATACACACACACACACATCATAACATACGCACTATATACACACACACATCATAACATACGCACTATATACACACACACATCATAACATACGCACTATACACACACACACACATCATAACATACGCACTATACACACACACACATCATAACATACGCACTATATACACACACAAATCATAACATACGCACTATACACACACACATCATAACATACGCACTATACACACACACATCATAACATACGCACTATATACACACACACATCATAACATACGCACTATATACACACACACATCATAACATACGCACTATATACACACACATCATAACATACGCACTATATACACACACACATCATAACATACGCACTATACACACACACACATCATAACATACGCACTATACACACACACACATCATAACATACGCACTATATACACACACACAATAACATACCCACTATACACACAAACACATCATAACATACCCACTATATACACACACACATCATAACATACGCACTATATACACACACACACATCATAACATACGCAATATATACACACACACATCATAACATACGCACTATATACACACACACATCATAACATACGCACTATACACACACACATCATAACATACGCACTATATACACACAAAACACACATCATAACATACGCACTATATACACACACACATCATAACATACGCACTATATACACACACACATCATAACATTCGTACTATATACACACACACATCATAACATACGCACTATATACACACACACATCATAACATACGCACTATACACACACACATCATAACATACGCACTATATACACACACACACACATCATAACATACGCACTATATACACACACACATCATAACATACGCACTATATACACACACACACATCATAACATTCGTACTATATACACACACACATCATAACATACGCACTATATACACACACACATCATAACATACGCAATATATACACACACACATCATAACATACGCACTATATACACACACACATCATAACATACGCACTATATACACACACACATCATAACATACGCACTATATACACACACACATCATAACATACGCACTATATACACACACACATCATAACATACGCACTATACACACACACATCATAACATACGCACTATATACACACACATCATAACATACGCACTATATACACACACACATCATAACATACGCACTATACACACACACATCATAACATACGCACTATATACACACACACATCATAACATACGCACTATATACACACACACATCATAACATACGCACTATATACACACACACATCATAACATACGCACTATATACACACACATCATAACATACGCACTATATACACACACACATCATAACATACGCACTATACACACACACATCATAACATACACACTATATACACACACACACACATCATAACATACGCACTATATACACACACACACATCATAACATACGCACTATATACACACACACATCATAACATACACACTATATACACACACACATCATAACATACGCACTATATACACACACACACACATCATAACATTCGCACTATATACACACACACATCATAACATACGCACTATATACACACACACATCATAACATACGCACTATATACACACACACACATCATAACATACGCACTATATACACACACACATCATAACATACGCACTATATACACACACACATCATAACATACGCACTATACACACACACATCATAACATACGCACTATATACACACACACACACATCATAACATACGCACTATATACACACACACATCATAACATACGCACTATATACACACACACACATCATAACATTCGTACTATATACACACACACATCATAACATACGCACTATATACACACACATCATAACATACGCACTATATACACACACACATCATAACATACGCACTATATACACACACACATCATAACATACGCACTATATACACACACACATCATAACATACGCACTATATACACACACACATCATAACATACGCACTATATACACACACACATCATAACATACGCACTATACACACACACATCATAACATACGCACTATATACACACACATCATAACATACGCACTATATACACACACACATCATAACATACGCACTATACACACACACATCATAACATACGCACTATATACACACACACATCATAACATACGCACTATATACACACACACATCATAACATACGCACTATATACACACACACATCATAACATACGCACTATATACACACACACATCATAACATACGCACTATATACACACACACATCATAACATACGCACTATATACACACACACATCATAACATACGCACTATACACACACACATCATAACATACACACTATATACACACACACACACATCATAACATACACACTATATACACACACACATCATAACATACGCACTATACACACACACACATCATAACATACACACTATATACACACACACATCATAACATACACACTATATACACACACACATCATAACATACACACTATATACACACACATCATAACATACGCACTATATACACACACATCATAACATACGCACTATACACACACATCATAACATACACACTATATACACACACACATCATAACATACACACTATATACACACACATCATAACATACACACTATATACACACACACATCATAACATACACACTATATACACACACACATCATAACATACACACTATATACACACACATCATAACATACACACTATATACACAAACACATCACAGGAGGTTGGTGACACCTTAATTTGTCGTGGTAACGACTGGAGTGGAACGAGTGGAATGTAACAAATACATCAAACACGTGGTTTCCAGGTGTTTGATACCCATTCCATTTGTAACTGTGAGGAACGACGCCGAGAGACGAGAAGCAGGTACAGGGAGAACATTTAATGAGCAATGGACATGAAACATGAAACAGGAAACAGGAAACAGGAAACATGACAGGCGTCTGGACCGGGGGAAGAAACAACGACATCACTGCTAACTCAGGGAACAAACGGGGAAGTTACAGAAATAGGGAAGGCAATCAACAAAGGGAGGGAGTCGAGGTGAGTCCAATGAGCGCTGCTGTGTGTAATGATGGTGACAGGTGTGCGTAATGAAGGGCAGCCTGGCGTCCTTGAAGACGCCAGAGAGGGAGAGCAGGGGCAGGTGTGACAGCGTCGTTCTAGCCATTATCCGCTTAGCAGACTCCTGTGGCACACAGTAGGTGGTAGTAGAGTAGAGGCCTGAAGAAACACACGTAATGTGGTGTGAATGTGTTCTAATGTTATTAAAATTGTAGAACTGCCTTCATTTTGAAGGACCCTAGGAAGAGTAGCTGCTGACTTGACAGGAACTAATGAGGATCCATAATAAACCCCAGGAAGAGTAGCTGCTGACTTGACAGGAACTAATGGGGATCCAAAACAAACCCCAAGAAGAGTAGCTGCTGACTTGGCAGGAACAAATGGGGATCCATAATAAACCCCAGGAAGAGTAGCTGCTGACTTGGCAGGAACTAATGAGGATCCAAAACAAACCCCAAGAAGAGTAGCAGCTGCCTTGGCAGGAACAAATGGGGATCCATAATATAGCCCAGGAGGAGTAGCTGCTGCCTTAGCAGGAACAAATGGGGATCCATAATAAACCCCAGGAAGAGTAGCTGCTGCCTTAGCAGGAACTAATGGGGATCCATAATAAACCCCAGGAAGAGTAGTTGCTGCCTTGGCAGGAACCAATGGGGATCCATAATATAGCCCAGGAGGAGTAGCTGCTGCCTTAGCAGGAACAAATGGGGATCCATAATAAACCCCAGGAAGAGTAGTTGCTGCCTAAGCAGGAACTAATGGGGATCCAAAACAAACCCCAAGAAGAGTAGCTGCTGTCTTAGCAGGAACTAATGGGGATCCATAATAAACCCCAGGAAGAGTAGCTGCTGCCTAAGCAGGAACTAATGGGGATCCATAATAAACCACAGGAAGAGTAGCTGCTGCCTTAGCAGGAACTAATGGGGATCCAAAACAAACCCCAAGAAGAGTAGCTGCTGTCTTAGCAGGAACTAATGGGGATCCATAATAAACCCCAGGAAGAGTAGCTGCTGCCTAAGCAGGAACTAATGGGGATCCATAATAAACCCCAGGAAGAGTAGCTGCAGCCTTGGCAGGAACCAATGGGGATCCATAATAAACCCCAGGAAGAGTAGCTGCAGCCTTGGCAGGAACTAATGGGGATCCATAATAAACCCCAGGAAGAGTAGCTGTGCCTTGGCAGGAACCAATTAGGATCCATAATAAACCCCAGGAAGAGTAGCTGCTGCCTTGGCAGGAACTAACGGGGATCCATGATAAACCACAGGAAGAGTAGCTGCTGCCTTGGCAGGAACTAATGGGGATCCATAATAAACCACAGGAAGAGTAGCTGCTGCCTTGGCAGGAACTAATGGGGATCCATAATAAACCCCAGGAAGAGTAGCTGCTGCCTTGGCAGGAACCAATGGGGATCCATAATAAATCACAGGAAGAGTAGCTGCTGCCTTGGCAGGAACTAATGGGGATCCATAATAAACCCCAGGAAGAGTAGCTGCTGCCTTGGCAGGAACTAACGGGGATCCATAATAAACCACAGGAAGAGTAGCTGCTGCCTTGGCAGGAACCAATGGGGATCCATAATAAACCACAGGAAGAGTAGCTGCTGCCTTGGCAGGAACTAATGGGGATCCATAATAAACCACAGGAAGAGTAGCTGCTGCCTTGGCAGGAACCAATGGGGATCCATAATAAATACAAAGACAAATGTGAAACCAAGCAGACCAAATGAAACAAATTAAAATGTAACAAATAATCAAACTCTTATTGGAACTTCAGCTCAAAACTACGTGTGAAAACGCCCCAAAGTCAAATATACCTTTAGTATTAAACTACCCAAACAAAACATTGCCTTACTTATATGTTAATAAGCCCATGCCAAATAATACATTTGTAATCCAAAATACCAACGTGTTCAAACAAGCCCCTTAACTCCTGTCTCGCACAAAGATATTGAGTCAATCCAATCCCTTTCCTGCAGTTTGCTTAGCTTGAGGGGGAAAGAAAAGCACCCATTAACACAACCATGAATGAAAACACAGTAACCAGGAAAGGCAGAGAAACACTAAGCTGTCTCCAGTTCTTAAAGTTCAGGTATTTACAATGGCTCATGAATATCAAGATAGACATGCTCCTAGCAGTTTGACCTTTCTGTCAAAGACTTTGTTTGGAGTGTTGACATTTCTATGAAGACATACAGCTACTATAATAGTCTTAGGTTATATATCCATGTTGCTATAGCTACTATAATGGTATTAGTTAGGTTATATATCCATGTTGCTTTAGCTACTATAATAATCTTAGGTTATCTCTCCATGTTGCTATAGCTACTACAATAGTCTTAGGTCATATCTCCATGTTGCTATAGCTACTACAATAGTCTTAGGTCATATCTCCATGTTGCTATAGCTACTATAATAGTCTTAGGTTATATCTCCATGTTGCTTTAGCTACTATAATAATCTTAGGTTATCTCTCCATGTTGCTATAGCTACTACAATAGTCTTAGGTTATCTCTCCATGTTGCTATAGCTACTACAATAGTCTTAGGTCATATCTCCATGTTGCTATAGCTACTACAATAGTCTTAGGTCATATCTCCATGTTGCTATAGCTACTATAATAGTCTTAGGTTATCTCTCCATGTTGCTATAGCTACTATAATGGTATTAGTTAGGTTATATATCCATGTTGCTTTAGCTACTATAATGGTCTTAGGTTATATATCCATGTTGCTATAGCTACTATAATAGTCTTAGGTTATATATCCATGTTGCTATAGCTACTATAATAGTCTTAGTTAGGTTATATCTCCATGTTGCTATAGCTACTATAATAGTCTTAGGTTATATCTCCATGTTGCTATAGCTACTATAATAGTCTTAGGTTGTATCTCCATGTTGCTATAGCTACTATAATAGTCTTAGGTTATATCTCCATGTTGCTATAGCTACTATAATAGTCTTAGTTTGGTTATATCTCCATGTTGCTATAGCTACTATAATAGTCTTAGTTAGGTTATATCTCCATGTTGCTATAGCTACTATAATAGTCTTAGTTAGGTTATATCTCCATGTTGCTATAGCTACTATAATAGTCTTAGTTTGGTTATATCTCCATGTTGCTATAGCTACTATAATAGTCTTAGGTTATATCTCCATGTTGCTATAGCTACTATAATAGTCTTAGGTTATATCTCCATGTTGCTATAGCTACTATAATAGTCTTAGGTTATCTCTCCATGTTGCTATAGCTACTATAATAGTCTGAGGTTATATCTCCATGTTGCTATAGATCCTTCAGAACTATGAAGAGAATGGCCCATCTCAACCGGTGAATAACTCCTCTCTGTGTCCCAAATGGCATCCTACATTATATATATATATATATTCCCTCATTCCCCATGGGCCCTGGTTAAAATGAGTGCACTAAATAGGGAATATGAGCCCTGGTTAAAATGAGTGCACTAAATAGGGAATAGGGGCCCAAGGTTAAAATGAGTGCACTAAATAGGGAATATGGGCCGAGGTTAAAATGAGTGCACTAAATAGGGAATAGGGTGCCATTTGGGACACAATTCCTCACTCAGCTCAAGGCCTAGAAGGGATTTATTTTTGCTGAGTTCTACCACTCTTTTCCATCTTTTTCTTTCAAATGAGAAACAATTGATATTCATGTGGTTTATTTAAGGAGATGTGGATCCTCATTAAGATTGCAATAAGGTATAATTAAAAACAGTTTGTTTTGGTTGTTATAAACAGTGTGTGGAGTGCTGACTAGCCACTTTACTCATGTGGGGGAGGCTGACAACGCTCTGGTGGGTAACAGAGAAGAAAAGCGAAGAGAACAAAATCTTCACCTCTAGTTCATATGAAAACTCTCTGTGGGACACACCTAAGCCAGGGATGGGCAACTTTGATAGGGGTGGGGGCCACAAAAAACAACACCACTCATCCTGAGGGGACGCAGTGGCTCGTGGGTCTGGGTACCATCGTCAACCACCCTCAGAGCATCTTAGCAACTCCCCTCGTGACAGAGAGAAGAATAAAGCATGTTTTAAAGTGCAGTTAGCCATCCCTGCCCTGAACCTTATTAAACACAAACTGTAATAGTACATTTCCTTGGAGTCAAACATGATGCACCTACATTTGTTGGAAAAACAAGTGTTTGACGAATACATTCCAGCGAGATATTATAATTTTGTGTCATCTCTACCAAAAACAAAGATGAGGAAAATGGCTTTAAGAGACGTTTTAAGACCAGTAACTACAGAATTAAAATAACTCAAGATGGCCGCCGGTCAACTCACCACGGAACGTTGTCCTAAACCAATGGGAGTGTCAGTTGCAGTTCTGCTCACCATAACATGTTATACTCATTCTGATTTGATGAGCAGGATTCCTGGCATACGGGGCGGCAGGTAGCCTAGTGGTTAGCGCGTTGGACTAGTAACCGGAAAGGTTGCTGGATCGAATCACTGAGCTGAAAGTCTGTTGTTCTGCCCCTGAGCAAGGCAGTTAACCCACTGTTCCCCGGGTGCTGTGGATGTTGATTAAGTCAGCCCCCCACACCTCTCTGATTCAGAGGGGTTGGGTTAAATGTAGAAGACACATTTCAGTTGAATATGTTCAGTTGGACAACTGGCTCGGTATCCCCCTTTTCCTAGTACTGGTGTAAAAAGTCCTTTCAATGGAGATTCTCAATTGACCTGTTTTTGAAATGTTTTTTTGTTTTTGTTCTAAGACGAGGCTTAATTTGTGTCTGGGAAACCTTCCCAAATGATTCTGTGCTCACCATAACAGGTTCCTTGCTGTGTGTAGTAGCCTTGGTCACAGTCTGGGACACAGAGTCCATCTCTGAGGAGGTGAGACGGGTCAGAACACCACACACAGTCCTGCTGGCTCGGCCCTGAGCACACTGAACAGGATGCATGGCAACCTGGGGGAGAGATAGAGAGAAATATATATAGAGAGGGGGGAGAGAGAGAGAGAGAGAGAGAGAGAGAGAGAGAGAGAGAGAGAGAGAGAGATAGATAGATAGATGGTGAGAAAGAGAGAAGAAAAATATAAATATGGAAGAGATCATACACTGTAGAATATACTGTAGGTTATACTGTAGGATATACTGTAGGATATACTGTAGGATATACTGTAGGATCTACTGTAGGATATACTGTAGGATACACTGTACGATATACTGTAGGATATACTGTCTCAACTAACATCAAGGCGGTGGCCCGTTCCTGTAGGTTCATGCTCTACAACATCCGCAGAGTACGACCCTGCCTCACACAGGAAGCGGCGCAGGTCCTAATCCAGGCACTTGTCATCTCCCGTCTGGATTACTGCAACTCGCTGTTGGCTGGGCTCCCTGCCTGTGCCATTAAACCCCTACAACTCATCCAGAACGCCGCAGCCCGTCTGGTGTTCAACCTTCCCAAGTTCTCTCACGTCACCCCGCTCCTCCGCTCTCTCCACTGGCTTCCAGTTGAAGCTCGCATCCGCTACAAGACCATGGTGCTTGCCTACGGAGCTGTGAGGGGAACGGCACCTCAGTACCTCCAGGCTCTGATCAGGCCCTACACCCAAACAAGGGCACTGCACTGTAGGATACACTGTAGGATATACTGTAGGATCTACTGTAGGATATACTGTAGGATCTACTGTAGGATATACTGTAGGATATAATGTAGGATCTACTGTAGGATCTACTGTAGGATACACTGTAGGATATACTGTAGGATCTACTGTAGGATATACTGTAGGATCTACTGTAGGATCTACTGTAGGATACACTGTAGGATATACTGTAGGATACACTGTAGGATACACTGTAGGATATAATGTAGGATACACTGTAGGATATAATGTAGGATACACTGTAGGATATACTGTAGGATATACTGTAGGATATACTGTAGGATACACTGTAGGATACACTGTAGGATCTACTGTAGGATATACTGTAGGATATAATGTAGGATCTACTGTAGGATCTACTGTAGGATACACTGTAGGATATACTGTAGGATATAATGTAGGATACACTGTAGGATACACTGTAGGATATAATGTAGGATACACTGTAGGATATACTGTAGGATATACTGTAGGATATACTGTAGGATACACTGTAGGATACACTGTAGGATACACTGTACGATACACTGTAGGATACACTGTAGGATATACTGTAGGATATAAGGTAGGATACACTGTAGGATACACTGTAGGATATACTGTAGGATATACTGTAGGATCTACTGTAGGATATACTGTAGCATCTACTGTAGGATATACTGTAGGATATAATGTAGGATCTACTGTAGGATCTACTGTAGGATACACTGTAGGATATACTGTAGGATATAATGTAGGATACACTGTAGGATACACTGTAGGATACACTGTAGGATACACTGTAGGATATACTGTAGGATATACTGTAGGATATACTGTAGGATACACTGTAGGATATACTGTAGGATACACTGTAGGATACACTGTAGGATATAATGTAGGATATACTGTAGGATATACTGTAGGATCTACTGTAGGATATACTGTAGGATCTACTGTAGGATCTACTGTAGGATACACTGTAGGATATACTGTAGGATACACTGTAGGATACACTGTAGGATATAATGTAGGATACACTGTAGGATATAATGTAGGATACACTGTAGGATATACTGTAGGATATACTGTAGGATATACTGTAGGATACACTGTAGGATACACTGTAGGATCTACTGTAGGATATACTGTAGGATATACTGTAGGATACACTGTAGGATCTACTGTAGGATACACTGTAGGATATACTGTAGGATATAAGGTAGGATACACTGTAGGATACACTGTAGGATATACTGTAGGATATACTGTAGGATCTACTGTAGGATATACTGTAGGATCTACTGTAGGATATACTGTAGGATATAATGTAGGATCTACTGTAGGATCTACTGTAGGATACACTGTAGGATATACTGTAGGATATAATGTAGGATACACTGTAGGATCTACTGTAGGATATACTGTAGGATATAATGTAGGATACACTGTAGGATATACTGTAGGATATACTGTAGGATATACTGTAGGATACACTGTAGGATACACTGTAGGATATACTGTAGGATACACTGTATTATACACTGTAGGATATAATGTAGGATATACTGTAGGATATACTGTAGGATATACTGTAGGATCTACTGTAGGATATACTGTAGGATCTACTGTAGGATACACTGTAGGATATACTGTAGGATACACTGTAGGATATACTGTAGGATACACTGTAGGATATACTGTAGGATATAATGTAGGATACACTGTAGGATACACTGTAGGATATACTGTAGGATATAATGTAGGATACACTGTAGGATACACTGTAGGATATACTGTAGGATATACTGTAGGATATACTGTAGGATACACTGTAGGATCTACTGTAGGATATACTGTAGGATATAATGTAGGATCTACTGTAGGATCTACTGTAGGATACACTGTAGGATATACTGTAGGATATAATGTAGGATACACTGTAGGATACACTGTAGGATATAATGTAGGATACACTGTAGGATATACTGTAGGATATACTGTAGGATATACTGTAGGATACACTGTAGGATACACTGTAGGATACACTGTACGATACACTGTAGGATACACTGTAGGATATACTGTAGGATATAAGGTAGGATACACTGTAGGATATACTGTAGGATATACTGTAGGATATACTGTAGGATACACTGTAGGATACACTGTAGGATCTACTGTAGGATATACTGTAGGATATAATGTAGGATCTACTGTAGGATCTACTGTAGGATACACTGTAGGATATACTGTAGGATATAATGTAGGATACACTGTAGGATACACTGTAGGATATAATGTAGGATACACTGTAGGATATACTGTAGGATATACTGTAGGATATACTGTAGGATACACTGTAGGATACACTGTAGGATATACTGTAGGATACACTGTAGGATACACTGTAGGATATAATGTAGGATATACTGTAGGATATACTGTAGGATATACTGTAGGATATACTGTAGGATATACTGTAGGATATACTGTAGGATACACTGTAGGATATACTGTAGGATATACTGTAGGATACACTGTAGGATATACTGTAGGATACACTGTAGGATACACTGTAGGATATAATGTAGGATACACTGTAGGATATACTGTAGGATATACTGTAGGATATACTGTAGGATACACTGTAGGATATACTGTAGGATATACTGTAGGATACACTGTAGGATATACTGTAGGATACACTGTACGATACACTGTAGGATACACTGTAGGATATACTGTAGGATATACTGTAGGATCTACTGTAGGATCTACTGTAGGATCTACTGTAGGATACACTGTAGGATATACTGTAGGATATACTGTAGGATCTACTGTAGGATATACTGTAGGATATAATGTAGGATCTACTGTAGGATCTACTGTAGGATACACTGTAGGATATACTGTAGGATATAATGTAGGATACACTGTAGGATCTACTGTAGGATATACTGTAGGATATAATGTAGGATACACTGTAGGATATACTGTAGGATATACTGTAGGATATACTGTAGGATACACTGTAGGATACACTGTAGGATATATTGTAGGATACACTGTATTATACACTGTAGGATATAATGTAGGATATACTGTAGGATATACTGTAGGATATACTGTAGGATCTACTGTAGGATATACTGTAGGATCTACTGTAGGATCTACTGTAGGATACACTGTAGGATATACTGTAGGATATACTGTAGGATACACTGTAGGATATACTGTAGGATACACTGTAGGATACACTGTAGGATATAATGTAGGATACACTGTAGGATATACTGTAGGATACACTGTAGGATATACTGTAGGATACACTGTAGGATATACTGTAGGATACACTGTAGGATATACTGTAGGATACACTGTAGGATACACTGTAGGATATACTGTAGGATACACTGTAGGATACACTGTAGGATATACTGTAGGATATACTGTAGGATCTACTGTAGGATCTACTGTAGGATCTACTGTAGGATACACTGTAGGATATACTGTAGGATATACTGTAGAATACACTGTAGAATACACTGTAGGATCTACTGTAGAATACACTGTAGGATATATTGTAGGATCTACTGTAGGATACACTGTAGGATATAATGTAGGATCTACTTTCTTTCTTTTAAGTATGCTCTCTAATTCTCTCTTTCTCTCTTTCTTTCTTTCTTTTTCTTTCTCTCGGAGGACCTGAACCCTAGGATCATGCCTCAGGACTACCTGGCCTGATGACTCATTGCTGGCTCCAGTCCACCTGGTCATGCTGCTGCTCCAGTTTCAACTGTTCTGCCTGCGGCTATGGAACCCTGACCTGTTCACCGGACGTGCTACCTGTCCCAGACCTGCTGTTTTGACTTTATAAATACATTTGATTGATTGATTGATTCAGCATCTAGATCATGTGTCAAAATCATTCCACAAAGGCACGAGTGGCTGCTGGTTTTCGCTCATCCCTTGTACTTGATTGATGAATTAAGGTCACTAATTAGTTAGGATATCACCTCACCTGGTTGTCTAGGACAAAAACCCGCAGACACTCGGCCCTTCGTGGACTGAGTTTAACACCCCTGATCTAAAATGTTAATTATAATCCATAGAATCATTCACATTTTCTGTTGCTGCAGGATTATGTTCCTGCTGTAGCAAACTGGCTCAAATTAAGATCCTACATCTGTAGGCAGAAACTCTCTCTGGATGGGGAAACAAACCAGGAAGAGAAACAGAACCTCTCTCTGGATGGTGAAGCAAACCAGGAAGAGAAACATAACCTCTCTCTGGATGGTGAAGCAAACCAGGAAGAGAAACATAACCTCTCTCTGGATGGTGAACCAAACCAGGAAGAGAAACAGAACCTCTCTCTGGATGGTGAACCAAACCAGGAAGAGAAACATAACCTCTCTCTGGATGGTGAACCAAACCAGGAAGAGAAAAATAAGCTCTCTCTGGATGGTGAACCAAACCAGGAAGAGAAACAGAACCTCTCTCTGGATGGTGAACCAAACCAGGAAGAGAAACAGAACCTCTCTCTGGATGGTGAACCAAACCAGGAAGAGAAACAGAACCTCTCTCAGGGTGGTGAACCAAACCAGGAAGAGAAACAGAACCTCTCTCAGGGTGGTGAACCAAACCAGGAAGAGAAACAGAACCTCTCTCAGGGTGGTGAACCAAACCAGGAGGAGAAACAGAACCTCTCTCAGGGTGGTGAACCAAACCAGGAAGAGAAACAGAACCTCTCTCAGGGTGGTGAACCAAACCAGGAGGAGAAACAGAACCTCTCTCAGGGTGGTGAACCAAACCAGGAAGAGAAACAGAACCTCTCTCAGGGTGGTGAACCAAACCAGGAAGAGAAACAGAACCTCTCTCAGGGTGGTGAACCAAACCAGGAGGAGAAACAGAACCTCTCTCAGGGTGGTGAACCAAACCAGGAAGAGAAACAGAACCTCTCTCAGGGTGGTGAACCAAACCAGGAAGAGAAACAGAACCTCTCTCAGGGTGGTGAACCAAACCAGGAAGAGAAACAGAACCTCTCTCAGGGTGGTGAACCAAACCAGGAAGAGAAACAGAACCTCTCTCAGGGTGGTGAACCAAACCAGGAAGAGAAACAGAACCTCTCTCAGGGTGGTGAACCAAACCAGGAGGAGAAACAGAACCTCTCTCAGGGTGGTGAACCAAACCAGGAAGAGAAACAGAACCTCTCTCTGGATGGTGAACCAAACCAGGAGGTAAACAGAACCAGAGGTCACTTGGGGCGGCGGGGTAGCCTAGTGGTTAGAGTGTTGGACTAGTAACCGAAAGGTTCAAATCCCTGAGCTGACAAGGTACAAATCTGTCGTTCTGCCCTTGAACAGGCAGTTAACCCACTGTTCCTAGGCCGTCATTGAAAATAAGAATGTGTTCTTAACTGACTTGCCTAGTTAAATAAAGGTAAAATAAAAAACTGTGTGAGCAAGCTTATTAAACTATGTGTGACTATAAATATTTGTATGTGTTTAGTATTTTAAGGGGTAAGTCCTTGGCTGTGACCCCATCCTCAGATTTCCAATTCACACACTTGTAAAAAAATATATATATTTAACGAGGCAAGTCAGTTAAGAACAAATTCTTATTTTCAATGACGGTCTACCCGGGAACAATGGGTTAATTGCCTTGTTCAGGGGCAGAACGACAGATTTTTACCTTGTCAGCTCGGGGATTCAATCTAGCAACCTTTCGGACACTGGACCAACGCTCTAACCACTAGGCTGCCTGACGCCTCTTCACTCTAACAACTAGGCTACCTGCCGCCTCTTCACTCTAACCACTAGGCTGCCTGCCGCCTCTTCACTCTAACAACTAGGCTACCTGCCGCCTCTTCACTCTAACAACTAGGCTACCTGCCGCCTCTACACTCTAACCACTAGGCTGCCTGCCGCCTCTTCACTCTAACAACTAGGCTACCTGCCGCCTCTACACTCTAACCACTAGGCTACCTGCCGCCTCTTCACTCTAACCACTAGGCTACCTGTCGCCTCTACACTCTAACCACTAGGCTACCTGCCGCCCCTACACTCTAACCACTAGGCTACCTGCCATCCCTACGCTCTAACCACTAGGCTACCTGCCGCCTCTACACTCTAACCACTAGGCTACCTGCCGCCTCTTCACTCTAACAACTAGGCTACCTGCCGCCTCTACACTCTAACCACTAGGCTACCTGGCGCCTCTTCACTCTAACAACTAGGCTACCTGCCGCCTCTTCACTCTAACAACTAGGCTACCTGCCGCCTCTTCACTCTAACAACTAGGCTACCTGCCGCCTCTACACTCTAACAACTAGGCTACCTGCCCCTCTTCACTCTAACAACTAGGCTACCTGCCGCCTCTACACTCTAACCACTAGGCTGCCTGCCGCCTCTTCACTCTAACAACTAGGCTACCTGCCGCCTCTACACTCTAACCACTAGGCTACCTGCCGCCTCTTCACTCTAACCACTAGGCTACCTGCCGCCTCTTCACTCTAACAACTAGGCTACCTGCCGCCTCTTCACTCTAACAACTAGGCTACCTGCCGCCTCTACACTCTAACCACTAGGCTGCCTGCCGCCTCTTCACTCTAACAACTAGGCTACCTGCCGCCTCTACACTCTAACCACTAGGCTACCTGCCGCCTCTTCACTCTAACAACTAGGCTACCTGCCGCCTCTTCACTCTAACAACTAGGCTACCTGCCGCCTCTTCACTCTAACAACTAGGCTACCTGCCGCCTCTTCACTCTAACCACTAGGCTACCTGCCGCCTCTACACTCTAACCACTAGGCTGCCTGCCGCCTCTTCACTCGAGCCACTAGGCTACCTGCCGCCTCTACACTCTAACCACTAGGCTATCTGCCGCCTCTACACTCTAACCACTAGGCCACCTGCCGCCCCTACACTCTAACCACTAGGCTACCTGCCGTCCCTACGCTCTAACCACTAGGCTACCTGTTGCCCCATTGTGTAGTGTGGAAATAGGTCAGTTCTGAGAGGGAGTGACGGCAGGGCAGTAGTTGATTCTAGTACAGCCAGAGACTTCATAAACCGGGTGTGAAGGAAGGAGAACTCTGGGGACCAAATGCAGACAGAGCAATGCAGAGAGTTCTTAAAGAAAACACACACACACACAAGCATGCACACACACACACACACACACACACACACACACACACACACACACACACACACACACACACACACACACACACACACACACACACACACACACACACACCCCATTCTGTGTGAAAAGTTTATCTCAGCTGGTAATCAGTTTGAGGTACCGCAAAGGAGAGATGGACATAACAATTGACGCTGTTACAATTATGTGGAATAACCAATCACGAAGGGGCATCTCCAGCTGTGAAGTCTATAGAACGTTCCAGAGAACCACGCTGAATGTGGCTGTACATCAAATGTTGCAATGGTAAAACATTTGAACCAATTTGGGAATTTTGACAACATTACCGTCATTTCAACGCACTCGTCACATTATCTAGACAAGCTGCATGAGGAGCAGGACCCACTGACTCACTACATTGTTCTGTTATCCAGACAGCTGCATGTGGAGCAGGACCCACTGACTCACTACATTGTTCTATTATCCAGACAGCTGCATGTGGAGCAGGACCCACTGACTCACTACATTGTTCTATTATCCAGACAGCTGCATGTGGAGCAGGACCCACTGACTCACTACATTGTTCTGTTATCCAGACAGCTGCATGTGGAGCAGGACCCACTGACTCACTACATTGTTCTGTTATCCAGACAGCTGCATGAGGAGCAGGACCCACTGACTCACTACGTTGTTCTATTATCCAGACAGCTGCATGAGGAGCAGGACCCACTGACTCACTACATTGTTCTGTTATCCAGACAGCTGCATGTGGAGCAGGACCCACTGACTCACTACATTGTTCTGTTATCCAGACAGCTGCATGAGGAGCAGGACCCACTGACTCACTACATTGTTCTATTATCCAGACAGCTGCATGTGGAGCAGGACCCACTGACTCACTACATTGTTCTATTATCCAGACAGCTGCATGTGGAGCAGGACCCACTGACTCACTACATTGTTCTATTATCCAGACAGCTGCATGTGGAGCAGGACCCACTGACTCACTACATTGTTCTATTATCCAGACAGCTGCATGTGGAGCAGGACCCACTGACTCACTACATTGTTCTATTATCCAGACAGCTGCATGTGGAGCAGGACCCACTGACTCACTACATTGTTCTGTTATCCAGACAGCTGCATGTGGAGCAGGACCCACTGACTCACTACATTGTTCTGTTATCCAGACAGCTGCATGTGGAGCAGGACCCACTGACTCACTACATTGTCTATTACCCAGACAGCTGCTGGTCACTCTGAACTGATTGGGACAGCTGCTGGTCACTCTGAACTGATTGGGACAGCTGCTGGTCACTCTGAACTGATTGGGACAGCTGCTGGTCACTCCGAACTGATTGGGACAGCTGCTGGTCACTATGAACTGATTGGGACCCACTGACTCACTCACTACATTGTTATGTTATCCAGACAGCTGCTGGTCACTCTGAACTGATTGGGACAGCTGCTGGTCACTCTGAACTGATTGGGACAGCTGCTGGTCACTCTGAACTGATTGGGACAGCTGCTGGTCACTCCGAACTGATTGGGACAGCTGCTGGTCACTATGAACTGATTGGGACAGCTGCTGGTCACTCTGAACTGATTGGGACAGCTGATGGTCACTCTGAACTGATTGGGACAGCTGCTGGTCACTCTGAACTGATTAGGACAGCTGCTGGTCACTCTGAACTGATTGGGACAGCTGCTGGTCACTCTGAACTGATTGGGACAGCTGCTGGTCACTCCGAACTGATTGGGACAGCTGCTGGTCACAATGAACTGATTGGGACATCTGCATGAGGAGCAGGACCCACTGACTCACTACATTGTTCTGTTATCCAGACAGCTGCTGGTCACTCTGAACTGATTGGGACAGCTGCTGGTCACTCTGAACTGATTGGGACATCTGCATGAGGAGCAGGACCCACTGACTCACTACATTGTTCTGTTATCCAGACAGCTGCTGGTCACTCTGAACTGATTGGGACAGCTGCTGGTTACTCTGAACTGATTGGGACAGCTGCTGGTCACTCTGAACTGATTGGGACAGCTGCTGGTCACTCTGAACTGATTGGGACAGCTGCTGGTCACTCTGAACTGATTGGGACAGCTGCTGGTCACTCTGAACTGATTGGGACAGCTGCTGGTCACTCTGAACTGATTGGGACAGCTGCTGGTCACTCTGAACTGATTGGGACAGCTGCTGGTCACTCTGAACTGATTGGGACAGCTGCTGGTCACTCTGAACTGATTAGGACAGCTGCTGGTCACTCTGAACTGATTAGGACAGCTGCATGTGGAGCAGGACCCACTGACTCACTACATTGTTCTGTTATCCAGACAACTGCTGGTCACTCTGAACTGATTGGGACAGCTGCTGGTTACTCTGAACTGATTGGGACAGCTGCTGGTCACACTGAACTGATTGGGACAGCTGCTGGTCACACTGAACTGATTGGGACAGCTGCTGGTCACTCTGAACTGATTGGGACAGCTCATGAGGACTCTTAAATATCTGTTGACTCTAGTGGACTCTTAAATATCTGTTGACTGTAGTGGACTCTTAAATATCTGTTGACTGTAGTGGACTCTTAAATATCTGTTGACTCTAGTGGACTCTTAAATATCTGTTGACTCTAGTGGACTCTTAAATATCTGTTGACTCTAGTGGACTCTTAAATATCTGTTGACTCTAGTGGACTCTTAAATATCTGTTGACTGTAGTGGACTCTTAAATATCTGTTGACTGTAGTGGACTCTTATGTCTAAAGACGCTTTTATTTGTACCCGCGAGAGTAAAAAGAGTAAAATGTCTCTTCTCAGCACTTACAGCCAATGTTCTACTCTGAGATGTTTTTGTGGATACAGGCCCAGGCCTCCACTCAAGCCTTTTGCCATCCAGCCAGCCTGCAGATATAAAGCTTTACTTACAAAGCCTCATCTAAGGAAATAATTGAAGCTGATGAAAAATGTATCACCACATTGGAGAAAAACAAGATTCTATTTTGGGTTCTCGTGGAGTGTGACAGTTGAACTAAGCTCATGAGGCATTTATAAGTTATATTCTTCATGAATCAATGGATATACAGCACCAGCTGTATACGTTTGGATACACCTACTCATTCAAAGGTTTTTCTTTATTTTTACTATTTTCTACATTGTAGAATAATAGTGAAGACACAACAACGATGTACATAACACATATGGAATCATGTAGTAACCAAAAAAGTGTTAAATAAATCAAAACATTTTTTTTTTACTACTATCCCCAAGGTTTGGAAGGAGGCCTATGTACTCCCCCTAATCTGACGATTATATCTACTATCCCCAAGGTTGGGAAGGAGGCCTATGTCCTCCCCCTAACCTGACGATTATATCTACTATCCCCAAGGTTTGGAAGGAGGCCCATGTACTCCCCCTTAACCTGACGATTATATCTACTATCCCCAAGGTTTGGAAGGAGGCCCATGTACTACCACTAACCTGACGATTATATCTACTATCCCCAAGGTTTGGAAGGAGGCCTATGTCCTCCCCTTAACCTGACGATTATATCTACTATCCCCAAGGTTTGGAAGGAGGCCTATGTCCTCCCCTTAACCTGACGATTATATCTACTATCCCCAAGGTTTGGAAGGAGGCCTATGTCCTCCCCTTAACCTGACGATTATATCTACTATCCCCAAGGTTTGGAAGGAGGCCTATGTCCTCCCCTTAACCTGACGATTATATCTACTATCCCCAAGGTTGGGAAGGAGGCCCATGTACTCCCCTTAACCTGACGATTATATCTACTATCCCCAAGGTTTGGAAGGAGGCCCATGTACTCCCCCTTAACCTGACGATTATATCTACTATACCCAAGGTTTGGAAGGAGGCCCATGTACTGCCCCTAACCTGACGATTATATCTGGTACTACTATTCCCAAGGTTTGGAAGGAGGCCCATGTACTCCCCTAACCTGACGATTATATCTACTATCCCCAAGGTTTGGAAGGAGGCCCATGGACTCCCCTAACCTGACGATTATATCTGGTACTACTATTCCCAAGGTTTGGAAGGAGGCCCATGTACTGCCCCTAACCTGATGATTATATCTACTATCCCCAAGGTTTGTAAGGAGGCCTATGTACTACCACTAACCTGACGATTATATCTACTATCCCCAAGGTTTGGAAGGAGGCCCATGTACTGCCCCTAACCTGATGATTATATCTACTATCCCCAAGGTTGGGAAGGAGGCCCATGTACTCCCCCTAACCTGATGATTATATCTACTATCCCCAAGGTTTGGAAGGAGGCCTATGTAGCCTACCCCTAACCTGACGATTATATCTACTATCCCCAAGGTTTGGAAGGAGGTCCATGTACTCCCCTTAACCTGACGATTATATCTACTATCCCCAAGGTTTGGAAGGAGGCCTATGTCCTCCCCTTAACCTGACGATTATATCTACTATCCCCAAGGTTTGGAAGGAGGCCTATGTCCTCCCCTTAACCTGACGATTATATCTACTATCCCCAAGGTTTGGAAGGAGGCCCATGTACTACCACTAACCTGACGATTATATCTACTATCCCTAAGGTTTGGAAGGAGGCCCATGTACTGCCCCTAACCTGATGATTATATCTACTATCCCCAAGGTTGGGAAGGAGGCCCATGTATTCCCCTTAACCTGATGATTATATCTACTATCCCCAAGGTTTGGAAGGAGGCCTATGTAGCCTACCCCTAACCTGACGATTATATCTACTATCCCCAAGGTTTGGAAGGAGGCCCATGTACTCCCCTTAACCTGACGATTATATCTACTATCCCCAAGGTTTGGAAGGAGGCCCATGTACTCCCCTTAACCTGACGATTATATCTACTATCCCCAAGGTTTGGAAGGAGGCCCATGTACTCTCCCTTCACAAAGGTGAATAATTATAGGCCTATTTCTAAACTTTCTTGCCTAGCTAAAACATTAGAATCCTTGAACAATTCTCGGCTAGGAACTTTGAAATGTATTCTACATGTACATCTGTTGGGTTTTAGACCAGGTCATAGCTCTATCTCTGCTGCATCTCTACTTGTTAATGATGTGCTTAACCGTATGGATAAAAGGCAACACTGTGCTGCTCATCTTCATTGACCTGTCAAAGGCTTCCAATACTGTTGATCACTCACTGCTAATTCAGAGCCTTGCCTCAATTGACCTAGACCAGGCTGCGTGTAAAACTGGTTTAAAAAGGACTTGAAAGACACAACTCTACTGAACACTACTGTATCTACTGATGGGGTTAAATCAGGTTTCCTGTATATTACGAAAGGTGTCCCGCAGGGGTCGATTCTGGGTCCTGTATTTTTTTACTGTTTATATTAACAATATTGAATATCTGTAAAACAAATGTAATCTCGCATTTGTATGCCGATGATACTGTTGTGTATTCTATTACCCCCACGGTTGACCAGGCTCTATATGAACTACAGTCTGCCTTCATTGTATTACAAAAACATTAAATTGACCTGAATATAGTACTGAATGCAGATAAAACTAAGTATATGTTGTTCTCTAGGGAGGATAAAAATAACTCTGATGATTTAATGTCCTTTGGATGGTGTCCATATTGATCGTGTCCCTGCTTACAAATGTCTGGGCATCTGGATAGATGAAAAGCTGTCTTTTGAAAAAGCATATTGATGAGTTAATTAAAAAGCTGAGAACAAAAAATGGGCTTCTTCTATAGAAATAGGTCAGGCCTCTCACTAAGTAGTAGAAGGAGAGGAGAAGACGTGAGGGGAGAAGAGGGGATGAGGACAGGATGAGTGGAGAGGAGAAGAGGTGAGAGGAGAGGAGAAGAGGGGATGATGAGAGAAGATGAGAAGAGGGGATGAGGAGAGGATGAGAGGAGAAGAGGGGATGAGGAGAGGATGAGAGGAGATGAGAAGAGGATATGAGAGGAGAGGAGAAGAGGGGATAAGGAGAGGATGAGAGGAGATGAGAAGAGGGGATGAGAGGAGAGGATAAGAGGGGATGAGAGGAGATGAGAAGAGGGGATGAGAGGAGAAGAGAAGAGGTGAGAAGAGAAGCAGGATGATGAGAGGATGAGAGGGGAGGGTGAGAGGGGAAGGTGAGATGACAGGAGAGGGAGAAGAGGGAATGAGATGAGAAGATGGGATGATGATATGGTGAGGAGATGAGAAGAGGGGATGAGGAGAGAATGAGAGGAGAAGAGGGGAGGAGAGGAGAAGAGGATGAGATGAAAGGAGAGGAGAAGCGGGGATGAGGAGAGGATGAGAGGAGAGGATGAGATGAAAGGAGAGGAGAGGAGAAGTGGGGATAAGGAGAGGAGAAGTGGGGAGGATGAGATGAGATGAAAGGAGAGGAGAAGAGGAGAGGAGAAGAGGAGAAGAGGAGAGGAGAAGAGGAGAGGAGAAGAGGAGAGGAGAAGAGGGGAGGAGAAGAGGATGAGATGAGATGAAAGGAGAGGAGAAGAGGAGAGGAGAAGAGGAGAGGAGAAGAGGATGAGATGAGATGAAAGGAGAGGAGAAGAGGAGAGGAGAAGAGGAGAGGAGAAGAGGAGAGGAGAAGAGGGGAGGAGAAGAGGATGAGATGAGATGAAAGGAGAGGAGAAGAGGAGAGGAGAAGAGAAGAGAAGAGAAGAGAAGAGGAGAGGAGAAGAGGAGAGGAGAAGAGGGGAGGAGAAGAGGATGAGATGAGATGAAAGGAGAGGAGAAGAGGGGAGGAGAAGAGGAGAGGAGAAGAGGATGAGATGAGATGAAAGGAGAGGAGAAGAGGGGAGGAGAAGAGGATGAGATGAGATGAAAGGAGAGGAGAAGTGGGGAGGATGAGAGGAGAAGAGGGGAGGAGAGGAGAAGAGGAGAGTAGAAGTGGGGAGGAGAAGAGGATGAGATGAGATGAAAGGAGAGGAGAAGAGGAGAGGAGAAGAGGAGAGGAGAGGAGAAGAGGAGAGGAGAAGAGGAGAGGATGAGATGAAAGAAGAGGAGAGGATGAGATGAGATGAAAGGAGAAGAGAAGAGGAGAGGAGAAGAGGAGAGGAGAAGAGGAGAGGATGAGATGAGATGAAAGGAGAGGAGAAGAGGATGAGATGAGATGAAAGGAGAGGAGAAGAGGAGATGATGAGATGAAAGGAGAGGAGAAGAGGGGAGGAGAAGAGGATGAGATGAGATGAAAGGAGAGGAGAAGAGGAGAGGATGACATGAAAGGAGAGGAGAAGAGGGGAGGAGAAGAGGATGAGATGAGATGAAAGGAGAGGAGAAGAGGAGAGGATGAGATGAGATGAAAGGAGAGGAGAAGAGGATGAGATGAGATGAAAGGAGAGGAGAAGAGGAGAGGAGAAGAGGAGAGGATGAGATGAGATGAAAGGAGAGGAGAAGAGGAGAGGAGAAGAGGAGAGGATGAGATGAGATGAAAGGAGAGGAGAAGAGGAGAGGAGAAGAGGAGAGGATGAGATGAAAGGAGAGGAGAAGAGGAGAGGATGAGATGAAAGGAGAGGAGAAGAGGAGAGGATGAGGTGAGATGAAAGGAGAGGAGAAGAGGATGAGATGAGATGAAAGGAGAGGAGAAGAGGAGATGATGAGATGAAAGGAGAGGAGAAGAGGAGAGGATGAGATGAAAGGAGAGGAGAAGAGGAGAGGAGAAGAGGATGAGATGAGATGAAAGGAGAGGAGAAGAGGAGAGGATGAGATGAGATGAAAGGAGAGGAGAAGAGGATGAGATGAGATGAAAGGAGAGGAGAAGAGGAGATGATGAGATGAAAGGAGAGGAGAAGAGGAGAGGATGAGATGAAAGGTGAGGAGAAGAGGATGAGATGAAAGGAGAGGAGAAGTGGGGATGAGGAGAGGATGAGATGAGAGGATGAGGAGAAGAGGGGAGAGGAGAAGAGGGGAGAAGAGAAGAGGGGATGAGGAGAGCAGAAGTGGAGATGAGGAGGGTAGAATGAGGTTCCTTGGCACAATGAGTGGTCATGAGTGGGTGGGCTCATGATGTAGGACTGATCTACTGGCGTGATGAGGGACGGAGAGCAGCGTTACTGGGTCTTGTGCCGTATGGATGCTGAGTGATTTATTCTGAATGTATCTTTGGCTAAAGACGAGTAAGTACAGTAAGAAAGTACATTTTGACAGACTGCCTAAATCTATGGTTCTGTACGGTTTGGAGATTACAGACCCACATTTCCGACCCATATTCCCCGACTTACAAGTCCTTCACACTCAGTCCTCCCCAGAGGATGCATGTTACTGGAGAAAGCACCAGCCTAAACCATTCTAATGGGCTACTGAGAAGAGAGGAGCCCATTAGAGCCCTCTGTCTGCCTGCCAGAGGTCCAGTCTGGAGTTAGACTGGTAATTACTGGGGGTGGTCCAGTCTGGTAATTACTGGGAGAGGTCCAGTCTGGAGGTAGACTGGTAATTACTGGGAGTGGTCCAATCTGGTAATTACTGGGAGAGTTCCAGTCTGGAGGTAGACTGGTAATTACTGGGAGAGGTCCAGTCTGGAGGTAGACTGGTAATTACTGGGAGTGGTCCAGTCTGGAGGTAGACTGGTAATTACTGGGAGAGGTCCAGTCTGGAGGTAGACTGGTAATTACTGGGAGAGGTCCAGTCTAGAGGTAGACTGGTAATTACTGGGAGAGGTCCAGTCTGGAGGTAGACTGGTAATTACTGGGAGAGGTCCAGTCTGGAGGTAGACTGGTAATTACTGGGAGAGGTCCAGTCTGGAGGTAGACTGGTAATTACTGGGAGAGGTCCAGTCTGGAGGTAGACTGGTAATTACTGGGAGTGGTCCAGTCTGGAGGTAGACTGGTAATTACTGGGAGAGGTCCAGTCTGGAGGTAGACTGGTAATTACTGGGAGAGGTCCAGTCTGGAGGTAGACTGGTAATTACTGGGAGTGGTCCAGTCTGGAGGTAGACTGGTAATTACTGGGAGAGGTCCAGTCTGGAGGTAGACTGGTAATTACTGGGAGAGGTCCAGTCTGGAGGTAGACTGGTAATTACTGGGAGAGGTCCAGTCTGGAGGTAGACTGGTGATTACTGGGAGAGGTCCAGTCTGGAGGTAGACTGGTAATTACTGGGAGAGGTCCAGTCTAGAGGTAGACTGGTAGTTACTGGGATAGGTCCAGTCTGGTAATTACTGGGAGAGGTCCAGTCTGCAGGTAGACTGGTAATTACTGGGAGAGGTCCAGTCTTGAGGTAGACTGGTAATTACTGGGAGAGGTCCA
>NC_068445.1:42175099-42187599 GCF_023373465.1 Oncorhynchus keta | reverse complement strand
GAGGAGAGGTCCAATCAACTCCATGATAAAGGATGCAGGGGAGAGGTACAACCAACTCCATGATAAAGGATGCAGAGGAGAGGTCCAACCAACTCCATGATAAAGGATGCAGAGGAGAGGTCCAATCAACTCCATGATAAAGGATGCAGAGGAGAGGTCCAACCAACTCCATGATAAAGGATGCAGAGGAGAGGTCCAACCAACTCCATGATAAAGGATGCAGAGGAGAGGTCCAATCAACTCCATGATAAAGGATGCAGAGGAGAGGTCCAACCAACTCCATGATAAAGGATGCAGAGGAGAGGTCCAATCAACTCCATGATAAAGGATGCAGAGGAGAGGTCCAATCAACTCCATGATAAAGGATGCAGAGGAGAGGTCCAACCAACTCCATGATAAAGGATGCAGAGGAGAGGTCCAACCAACTCCAAGATAAAGGATGCAGGGGAGAGGTCCAACCAACTCCAAGATAAAGGATGCAGGGGAGAGGTCCAACCAAGATAAAGGATGCAGGGGAGAGGTCCAACCAAGATAAAGGATGCAGGGGAGAGGTCCAACCAACTCCAAGATAAAGGATGCAACACTGTCAGATGTTATAAAAAGTGTGCTATGATAAATTGTGTCCAAGGGCTTCTGAACACTGGCAGCTACATTTATGTATATAATATCACCATAATCTATAACAGTAATACATGTAGACTGAATGATCTGTTCTCTACCATTTAATGAAAGGCCCTATTCCTATAGAAGAAGACCAACTGAATTCTTAATTTATTGACTAACTCGTCAACATGTTTTTTAAAAGATAGCTTTTCGGCAGTCCAGATGCCCAGATATTTGTTGACGGGGGACACGATCAATGGGGGAACCATCTAACGTACTAATGCACAAATCATCAGTTACATTATTGAAGAAATTGGAAAATAACATGTACTTGGTTTTCCCAGCAGTTACTACCAAGTTCAGGTGAACCAAGGCTTTCTGCAGTAGTAAAAGCAGACTGAAGAGTCAACAGAGCCTGAGCTGACGTAGGTGGCAGTAGAGTATACAACAGTGTCATCTGTGCACAGATGAAAGTTACAGTTTTGTACAGATAGACCAACGCTGTTAATATAAATAATGAAAAGAACTGGACCAAGAATCGAACCCTGTGGGACACCTTTTGTTATGTCTAGAAATCCTGATTTAACACCATTAGTAAGTACACAACGTGTTCTGTCTTTTAAATAATTCTCAAACCAGCTACAAGCAGCCCGATCTAAGCCAATGGTAGAGTGTTTCTGAATAAGTAAGGTGTTAAACACAGTTTCGAATGCCTTGGACAGGCCAATGAAGAGAGCAGCACAGTGTTTCTTCATATCTAAACAATTTATGACATAATTTAAAACCATAGAAGTAGCAGAGATGGTACTATGAACTGGCCGGAACCCTCACTGGTTTACATTCAGACGATATGTAGCAGTTAAAAGGGATCTAAGATGAGTATTAATCAATAATTCCAGGATTGTTGCTCGGCAACAGAGTTTGGAAATGAGTCGCCACCTTCATGTTGAGGAAGCACATGGGCCGCCCTCCAAACTCTAGGAATAGTACTCAGTATAATTGTCAAGTTAAAAATATCTGTTAATACTTCAGCAATCAATGGAGCAGATCAAATTAGCTGTTACTCGCTCATTTGTCCTGGGATATAAACATTGGGTTGTTATTTTACCTGAAATGCACAAGATCCTCTGCTCTGACAATTAATCCACACATAAAACGGTCAACCAAGTTCGTTTCTAGTAATCTCTCCTCCTACCAGGCTTTTTTCTTCTTTGGACTTTATATGGCGATTGGCAACTAACTTTCATAATAAGGTGAACTACCACGACCGACCACAGTTCATCTTTCAATCACCCACGTGATAGAAGCAAATTAGAAACAACTTCTATCTTAACGCCTGGCAATGCGGACGCTCGGTGGCGCGCGCGAGCAGCATGGGAACCCTGATTGAATAACATGTATGTGTTAAACGTATTTTGCAAAAAGCTCGTCCGGTTTGGGCAGCGTGTTAGTCTAGCTTTGGCCCAAGCATGCTTTCTTGTCCTGAAGATATCTGTAGAAAAGGAGTATGTTTATCTGCCAGTGATATAAAAATAGATGGGAAATGTTCTCTGCTCCGTGGGAACATGTGTAGAATTGCAGGAAATTAACTGAACAATAATTTTTTCTCTCTCTGATGTCAAAAGGGGGCTGCTAAAAAATGTTTGCTAGCAAGGGACGGGTGGGACGGTTGGAATGGGTGGGATGGGTGGGACGGGTGGGGGTCGGGTGGGACGAGGTGGGACGGGTGGGGACGGGTGGGGACGGGTGGGAGACGTGGGACAGGTGGGACGGGTGGAAATTGTGGGACGGGTGGAATGGGTGGGGACGGGTGGGACGGGTGGGGGACGGGTGGGATGGGTGGGATGGGTGGGACGGGTGGGACGGGTGGGGACGGGTGGGGGACGTGGGATGGGTGGGACGGGTGGGACGGGTGGGACGGTTGGGACGGGTGGTACGGGTGGAACGGGTGGAACGGGTGGGATGGGTGGGACGGGTGGAACGGGTGGGACGGGTGGGGGACGGGTGGGGGACGGGTGGGACGGGTGGGGGAGGGGTGGAATGGGTGGGACGGGTGGGGGACGGGTGGGGGACTGGTGGGACGGGTGGGACGGGTGGAATGGGTGGGACGGGTGGGGGACGGGTGGGACGGGTGGGGAACGGGTGGGACGGGTGGGGACGGGTGGAATGGGTGGGGGACGGGTGGGGGACGGGTGGAATGGGTGGGACGGGTGGAATGGGTGGGACGGGTGGGGGACGGGTGGAATGGGTGGGGGACGGGTGGAATGGGTGGGACGGGTGGGGACTGGTGGGACGGGTGGGACGGGTGGGACGGGTGGGGACTGGTGGAATGGGTGGGACGGGTGGGGACGGGTGGGACGGGTGGGGGACTGGTGGGACGGGTGGGGGACGGGTGGAATGGGTGGGACGGGTGGGGGGACGGGTGGGACGGGTGGGGGACTGGTGGGACGGGTGGGGGACGGGTGGGACGGGTGGGGCCGGGTGGGACGGGTGGGGACTGGTGGGACGGGTGGGACGGGTGGGGACTGGTGGGACGGGTGGGACGGGTGGGGGACTGGTGGGACGGGTGGGACGGGTGGGGGACTGGTGGGACTGGTGGGACGGGTGGGACGGGTGGGGGACTGGTGGGACGGGTGGGACGGGTGGGGGACGGGTGGGACTGGTGGGACGGGTGGGGGACTGGTGGGACGGGTGGGGGACGGTGGAATGGGTGGGGGACGGGTGGAATGGGTGGGACGGGTGGGGGACGGGTGGGACGGGTGGGGGACGGGTGGGACGGGTGGGGGACGGGTGGGATGGGTGGGGACGGCACCAAAAATGTACCAACACTGTCTGCTGTGGCCGTTTGAATCCAAACCTTGTCTACTCAACTAGATCAGGGATGGGCAACAGGTGGGCCCTCTTGTAGATCCATGCATTTTTAATTTTTTAATGAGTCTTTAATTTAACCGGGGAAAAACACAAATGTCATCTAGGGCCAGCTCCGACTGCATGCGGGGGTTTGGATGTGGGACCTGCGAGCTGTGGCCCCAAATTATGAGTTCAGATTGTTTGTGGTTCCCACCCCCATCAAAGTTGCCCGTCCCTGAAATACACAACCATATGGGTCATTAATTTCATCATATATTAATGGAGATATGAACCACTGCTACTATGATTAAAATATGGATTTATGCAAGGTTTAAGTCGTTAGCTTCCAGGCTAAATCACGACCCAGGAGAAAAATGGCACAGGCTTCAAAGGACAAAGACTACTATTGGATAGCTCTGTAAGGACAAAGACTACTATTGGATAGCTCTGTAAGGACAAAGACTACTATTGGATAGCTCTGTAAGGACAAAGACTACTATTGGATAGCTCTGTAAGGACAGAGACTACTATTGGATAGCTCTGTATGGACAGAGACTACTATTGGATAGCTCTGTAAGGACAAAGACTACTATTGGATAGCTCTGTAAGGACAGAGACTACTATTGGATAGCTCTGTATGGACAGAGACTACTATTGGATAGCTCTGTAAGGACATAGACTACTATTGGATAGCTCTGTAAGGACAACGACTACTATTGGATAGCTCTGTAAGGACAGAGACTACTATTGGATAGCTCTGTAAGGACATAGACTACTATTGGATAGCTCTGTATGGACAGAGACTACTATTGGATAGCTCTGTAAGGACAGAGACTACTATTGGATAGCTCTGTAAGGACATAAACTACTATTGGATAGCTCTGTATGGACATAGTCTACTATTGGATAGCTCTGTCTGTCTGTCTGTCTGTCTGTCTGTCTGTCTGTCTGTCTGTCTGTCTGTCTGTCTGTCTGTCTGTCTGTCTGTCTGTCTGTCTACATATGGACAGTACCAAAACAAATGCTGTAATGATTCTGTCTCTTCGCAGCCAACTCTGCTGAGCAGGATGGTTATATCCCCCATATTCACCATATAATATTATATTGGTTGAAATAATATTGTATAATCATTTAAATGGAAAAACTCTAAGTTTTGTGTATCATGGAATCGCTACATGGAAAATCTCTTCCCAACTATTTTACAATCTAAACTCTATCTAAAAGAACTGTCCCTTTTTCAGGACCCTGTCTTTCAAAGATAATTCATAAAAATCCAAATAACTTCACAGATCTTCATAGTAAAGGGTTTAAACACCGTTTCCAATGCTTGTTCAATGAACCATAAACAATTAATGAACATGCACCTGTGGAACGGTCGTTAAGACACTAACAGCTTACAGGTATGATAATGATTATTATAATTACTGTGGAACGGTCGTTAAGACACTAACAGCTTACAGGTATGATAATGAATACTATAATTACTGTGGAACGGTCGTTAAGACACTAACAGCTTACAGGTATGATAATGATTATTATAATTACTGTGGAACGGTCGTTAAGACACTAACAGCTTACAGGTATGATAATGATTATTATAATTACTGTGGAACGGTCGTTAAGACACTAACAGCTTACAGGTATGATAATGATTATTATAATTACTGTGGAACGGTCGTTAAGACACTAACAGCTTACAGGTATGATAATGATTATTATAATTACTGTGGAACGGTCGTTAAGACACTAACAGCTTACAGGTATGATAATGATTATTATAATTACTGTGGAACGGTCGTTAAGACACTAACAGCTTACAGGTATGATAATGATTATTATAATTACTGTGGAACGGTCGTTAAGACACTAACAGCTTACAGGTATGATAATGATTATTATAATTACTGTGGAACGGTCGTTAAGACACTAACGGCTTACAGGTATGATAATGATTATTATAATTAGCAGACATCTGTATGTATCTGGGTAAGCAGCATGTGTGACATAACTCCACAAGTCCTATTTACGATATCATTTACAAACATTATACTGTTTTTAAAAAGAAATATCCCCAAAAATATATATAATAATAAAAGTAGTTGTTCGGTGTATGTAGGGCCATTAGTAAATAGGTCAACTGGGATATGAATAAAGAATTAAGTAGGGTGATTTTCCAAATAGACAGGTCTTGTTCTTTCCATGATAACTAACTATAATCATTTCAGCTCTCTTCCATCTCTCTCTCTCTCTCTCTCTCTCTCTCTCTCTCTCTCTCTCTCTCTCCCTCTCTCTCTCTCTCTCTCTCTCTCTGTCTCTCTCTCTGTCTCTCTCTGTCTCTCTCTCTCTCTCTCTCTCTCTGTCTCTCTCTCTCTCTCTCTCTCTCTGTGTCTCTCTCTGTCTCTCTCTCTCTCTCTCTCTCTCTCTCTCTCTCTCTCTCTCTCTCTCTCTCTCTCTCTCTCTCTCTCTCTCTCTCAATTCAATTCAATTCAAGGGGCTTTATTGGCATGGGGAACATATGTTAACATTGCCAAAGCAAAGTAGTAGATAAAGAAGTAGAAGTAGATAAGAAGAAGTAGATAATAAACAAAAGTGAAATAAACAATAAAATGAACAGTAAAGATTACACTCACAGAAGTTCCAAGAGAATAAATACATTACAAATGTCATATTATGTGTATATATACAGTGTTGTAATGATGTGCAAATGGTTAAAGTACACAAGATAAAATAAATAAATATCAATATGGGTTGTATTTACAATGGTGTTTGTTCTTCACTGGTTGACCTTTTCTTGTGGCAACAGGTCACATCTTGCTGCTGTGATGTAACACTGTGGTATTTCACCCAGTAGATATGGGAGTTTATCAAAATTGGGTTTGTTTTCGAGTTCTTTGTGGACCTGTGTAATGTGAGGGAAATATGTGTCTCTAATATGGTCATACATTGGGCAGGAGGTTAGGAAGTGCAGCTCAGTTTCCACCTCATTTTGTGGGCAGTGTGCACATAGCCTGTCTTCTCTTGAGAACCAGGTCTGCCTACGGTGGCCTTTCTCAATAGCAAGGCTATGCTCACTGAGTCTGTAAATAGTCAAAGCTTTCCTTAAGTTTGGGTCAGTCACAGTGGTCAGGTATTCTGCCGCTGTGTACTCTCTGTGTAGGGCCAAATAGCATTCTAGTTTGCAATGTTTTTTTGTTAATTCTTTCCAATGTGTCAAGTAATTATCTTTTTGTTTTCTCATGATTTGATTGGGTCTAACTGTGTTGCTGATCTGGGGCTCTGTGGGACATGTTTGTGTTTGTGAATAGAGCCCCAGGACCAGCTTGCTTAGGTTCATCTCTCTGTATGTGATGGCTTTGTTATGGAAGGTTTGGGAGTCGCTAGGTGGTTGTGCAATTTATTCGTCTCTTTTCTGGATTTTGATCATTAGTGGGTATCGGCCAAATTCTCTCTCTCTTTTCCTCTCTGTCTCTCTTTTTTCCATCTCTCTCTCATCTCTTCCTCTATAGCTCTCTCTATCTCTCTGTCTCTCTTTTTTCCATCTCTCTCATCTCTTCCTCTATAGCTCTCTCTATCTCTCTGTCTCTCTTTTTTCCATCTCTCTCTCATCTCTTCCTCTATAGCTCTCTCTTTCTCTCTGTCTCTCTTTTTTCCATCTCTCTCTCATCTCTTCCTCTATAGCTCTCTCTTCCTCTCTGTCTCTCTTTTTTCCATCTCTCTCTCATCTCTTCCTCTATAGCTCTCTCTTCCTCTCTGTCTCTCTTTTTTCCATCTCTCTCTCATCTCTTCCTCTATAGCTCTCTCTTCCTCTCTGTCTCTCTTTTTTCCATCTCTTTTTCCTCCATCTCTTCCTCTCTGTCTCTCTTTTTTCCATCTCTTCCTCTTCCTCTATAGCTCTCTCTTCCTCTCTGTCTCTCTTTTTCCATCTCTTTCATCTCTTCCTCTATAGCTCTCTCCTCTCTGTCTCTCTTTTTCCATCTCTCTCTCATCTCTTCCTCTATAGCTCTCTCTTCCTCTCTGTCTCTCTTTTTCCATCTCTCTCTCATCGCTTCCTCTCTATCTCTCTCTTCCTCTCTGTCTCTCTTTTTCCATCTCTCTCTCATCTCTTCCTCTATAGCTCTCTCTTCCTCTGTCTCTCTTTTTCCATCTCTCTCTCATCTCTTCCTCTATAGCTCTCTCTTCCTCTCTGTCTCTCTTTTTTCCATCTCTCTCTCATCTCTTCCTCTATAGCTCTCTCTTCCTCTCTGTCTCTCTTTTTCCATCTCTCTCTCATCTCTTCCTCTATAGCTCTCTCTTCCTCTCTGTCTCTCTTTTTCCATCTCTCTCTCATCTCTTCCTCTATAGCTCTCTCTTCCTCTCTGTCTCTCTTTTTTCCATCTCTCTCTCATCTCTTCCTCTATAGCTCTCTCTTCCTCTCTGTCTCTCTTTTTTCCATCTCTCTCTCATCTCTTCCTCTATAGCTCTCTCTCTTCCTCTCTGTCTCTCTTTTTTCCATCTCTCTCTCATCTCTTCCTCTATAGCTCTCTCTTCCTCTCTGTCTCTCTTTTTCCATCTCTCTCTCATCTCTTCCTCTATAGCTCTCTCTTCCTCTCTGTCTCTCTTTTTCCATCTCTCTCTCATCTCTTCCTCTATAGCTCTCTCTTCCTCTCTGTCTCTCTTTTTTCCATCTCTCTCTCATCTCTTCCTCTATAGCTCTCTCTTCCTCTCTGTCTCTCTTTTTTCCATCTCTCTCTCATCTGTTCCTCTCTATCTCTCTCTATCTCTCTCTCTCTCTTTTTTCCATCTCTCTCTCATCTCTTCCTCTCTATCTCTCTCTATCTCTCTCTCTCTCTTTTTTCCATCTCTCTCTCATCTCTTCCTCTCTATCTCTCTCTTCCTCTCTGTCTCTCTTTTTTCCATCTCTCTCTCATCTCTTCCTCTCTATCTCTCTGCGTCTGTCCTTTCCTTTCCTCTCCACTGCTGTTCTCTTCCTCTCTCTCTCACTCTCTCTTTCCGCCCTCTCTTTCTCATTCTCCATCTCTTCTTTCTCACCCGAGTATATGCATAGCCCCTTCATAATAATTAATGGAAGAGTTAAGAAAAAGCTAATTAGGCTTTATAAATGTTCACGGAAAGAAGACCTTAACCTCAGCAACGCCTTCTGAAAAACAAAGGAGAGAATTTCCAGTGAGAGCCAGAGGGGAGAAGACTGTTGGATGAGACGAGTAGCGCTGGGTTAGACAGAGCTGCTGCTAAAATCAATGGGACGTCTTTATAGGGAGAGCGGGATGAGGGGCTTCATATGTTAACTCTCCAAATGGCAGCTTTGTTTAGCCACATATCACTCACTCCCAAACATCAGTCATGGAGCCTGGTGTTGTCATGACAACTACAATCCTTTTACTATGAAAACCAGGGGAAAGTGCAGTATTGTACTGCAGGGTTCCCCAACTGGCGGTCTGCGGGCTGAATTTGGCCCGCGGTTGGTTTTATTTGGCCTCCCCCACCAAGTTTTCTGAGCACATTTTTTGTCTTCTTCATTAAAATACTTTTCATTGTTGGACATAAAAGACTGTAAAAACACCAGGAAAGCAGCTCAAAGTGATTTTAATGTAATAAATCTGTTCCCAAGTATTCCCACGCATAATAGACAAGACACGTGATCTTATACAAATGTAAGCAAGGTTTGAAATGATTATGTTTCAGTCAGACATTATATCTCTTTGGGCTTCTTGCGGTCAATTTGTCGTCTATAAATGATGTGTAACTACGTTTCGTCCCCCCGACCATCCGCTCAACAAAATATATCGTCCCGTTGACGAACCCTGTTCTACTGTATAAACTCAATCCATTATTAATATATCATAATATAACAGACCTATTCAACAAGTAATATAACAGACCTATTCAACAAGTGTGCATGTGTGTGTGTCTGTGTGTGTGTGTGCCACTCTTACCCTGTTGACACTCTGGGCAACACTGTCCCTGGCGAGTCACAGCCAGCATCCCCAGGGGACAGGTGAGACAGGACGCCAGGAAGCAGGTCACTCTGCCCTCACGACACTCACACTCCCTGCATGGGCCCTCACTCCACCTCTCCAGGTTCTAGAGGGGGAGGGGTGAGAGACAGGGGGAGGGGTGAGAGACAGGGGGGAGGGGTGAGAGACAGGGGGAGGGGTGAGAGACAGGGGGAGGGGGAGAGACAGGGGGAGGGGTGAGAGACAGGGGGAGGGGTAAGAGACAGGGGGAGGGGTGAGAGACAGGGGGAGGGGTGAGAGACAGGGGAGGGGTGAGAGACAGGGAGGAGGGGTGAGAGACAGGGGGAGGGGGAGAGACAGGGGGAGGGGGAGAGACAGGGGAGGGGGAGAGACAGGGGGAGACAGGGGTGAGAGACAGGGGGAGGGGGAGAGACAGGGGGAGGGGTGAGAGACAGGGGGAGGGGTGAGAGACAGGGGGAGGGGAGAGACAGGGGAGGGGTGAGAGACAGGGGGAGGGGGAGAGACAGGGGGAGGAGGGAGAGACAGGGGGAGGGGTGAGAGACAGGGGAGGGGGAGAGACAGGGGGAGGGGTGAGAGACAGGGGGAGGGGTGAGAGACAGGGGGGGGGGAGAGACAGGGGGAGACAGGGGTGAGAGACAGGGGGAGGGGGAGAGACAGGGGGAGGGGTGAGAGACAGGGGGAGGGGTGAGAGACAGGGGGAGGGGGAGGGGGAGAGACAGGGGGAGGGGTGAGAGACAGGGGGAGGGGGAGAGACAGGGGGAGGAGGGAGAGACAGGGGAGGGGTGAGAGACAGGGGGAGGGGTGAGAGACAGGGGGAGGGGGAGAGACAGGGGGAGGGGGAGAGACAGGGGGAGGGGGAGAGACAGGGGGAGGGGGAGAGACAGGAGGAGGGGTGAGAGACAGGGGGAGGGGGAGAGACAGGGGGAGGGGTGAGAGACAGGGGAGGGGGAGAGACAGGGGGAGGGGTGAGAGACAGGGGGAGGGTTGAGATACAGGGGAGGGGGAGAGACAGGGGCGAGGGGGAGAGACAGTGGGGGAGGGGGAGAGAAAGGGGGAGGGGGAGAGACAGGGGGAGTGGGAGAGGAAGAAAGAGCGATTAAGAGAGACCAAAACAGAGACAGCGAGAAAGAGACAAAGACAGAGACAGACAGAGACAGAGACAAGCAGACAAAGATTGCCATGAGGTAGAGATGATCAACTGAAGCTGTAGGAACTTTGTGTAGATTTCAGGGATTACACTAAGTGATTATGGTGAACCTAATCAAGCCTCTTTACTCACCGCCAGTCGCCTCTGTTCCTTCCCAGAGGACTGATGTGGGTAGACACAAGAGGTCTTCATGGACTGACACTCGGGGCAGCACTTCCCTGGTAGGTGGACCAGCTCTGATCCCTGTCAAAAAGAAAAGGGAAATGGGTGCTCGCACCATCTTTCTCTCTTACCTGTCCCCTTCTTTGTTTCCTGTCCCCTTCTCTGTTTCCTGTCCCCTTCTCTGTTTCCTGTCCCCTTCTCTCTTTCCTGTCCCCTTCTCTGTTTCCTGTCCCCTTCTCTCTTACCTCTCCCCTTCTCTGTTTCCTGTCCCCTTCTCTCTTACCTCTCCCCTTCTCTGTTTCCTGTCCCCTTCTCTGTTTCCTCTCCCCTTCTCTGTTTCCTCTCCCCTTCTCTGTTTCCTGTCCCCTTCTCTCTTACCTCTCCCCTTCTCTGTTTCCTGTCCCCTTCTCTCTTACCTCTCCCCTTCTCTGTTTCCTGTCCCCTTCTCTGTTTCCTGTCCCCTTCTCTGTTTCCTGTCCCCTTCTCTGTTTCCTCTCCCCTTCTCTGTTTCCTGTCCCCTTCTCTCTTACCTCTCCCCTTCTCTGTTTCCTGTCCCCTTCTCTGTTTCCTGTCCCCTTCTCTGTTTCCTGTCCCCTTCTCTGTTTCCTGTCCCCTTCTCTGTTTCCTGTCCCCTTCTCTGTTTCCTGTCCCCTTCTCTCTTACCTCTCCCCTTCTCTGTTTCCTGTCCCCTTCTCTCTTACCTCTCTCCTTCTCTGTTTCCTGTCCCCTTCTCTGTTTCCTGTCCCCTTCTCTGTTTCCTCTCCCCTTCTCTGTTTCCTGTCCCCTTCTCTCTTACCTCTCCCCTTCTCTGTTTCCTGTCCCCTTCTCTCTTACCTCTCCCCTTCTCTGTTTCCTGTCCCCTTCTCTGTTTCCTGTCCCCTTCTCTGTTTCCTGTCCCCTTCTCTGTTTCCTCTCCCCTTCTCTGTTTCCTGTCCCCTTCTCTCTTATCTCTCCCCTTCTCTGTTTCCTCTCCCCTTCTCTGTTTCCTGTCCCCTTCTCTCTTATCTCTCCCCTTCTCTGTTTCCTCTCCCCTTCTCTGTTTCCTGTCCCCTTCTCTCTTATCTCTCCCCTTCTCTGTTTCCTCTCCCCTTCTCTGTTTCCTCTCTCCCCCTCTCTCTTTCCTCTATCCCTCTCCCCCCTCTCTCCCCTCTCTCTTTCCTCTCTCTCCTCTATCCCTCTTCCTCCCTCTCTCTTTCCTCTCTCTCCTCTATCCCTCTTCCTCCCTCTCTCTTTCCTCTCTCTCCTCTATCCCTCTTCCTCCCTCTCTCTTTCCTCTCTCTACTCTATCCCTCTTCCTCCCTCTCTCTTTCCTCTCTCCCCCTCTCTCCCCCTCTCTCTTTCCTCTATCCCCCTCTCTCCCCCTCTCTCCCCCTCTCTCTTTCCTCTATCCCTCTCCCCCCTCTCTCCCCCTCTCTCTTTCCTCTATCCCCCTCTCTCCCCCTCTCTCCCCCTCTCTCCCCCTCTCTCTTTCCTCTATCCCTCTCCCCCTCTCTCCCCCTCTCTCTTTCCTCTATCCCTCTCCCCCCTCTCTCCCCTCTCTCCCTTTCCTCTCTCTCCTCTATCCCTCTTCCTCCCTTTCTCTTTCCTCTCTCTCTTTCCTCTCTCCCCTCTCTCTTTCCTCTATCCCTCTCCCCCTCTCTCTCTTGTCTATTCATCTCCTATCCTCCCTCCCTCCCTCCCTCCCTCCCTCCCCTCCCTCCCTCCCTCCCCCTCCCTCCCTCCCTCCCTCCTTCCTTCCTTTCTTCCTTCCTTCCTTCCTTCCT
>NC_068445.1:42155099-42165099 GCF_023373465.1 Oncorhynchus keta | reverse complement strand
CGTTCTACTTGGGACTGGACTTGACTCGAGGCTCGACCCATTCTACTTGGGACTGGACGCGAGGCTCGACCCGTTCTACTTGGGACTGGAATTGAGACTTGAACCTCGTGACTTGAGTCTTGCTTGTGACTCGAATAATAGCGACTTGGTCCCATCTCTGGTTAGTCTATGAATCATGTGACAAATAAAATGCGATTTGTTTTGAACATTCTTGTCAACTGCGATATAAAATACGTTTTTCCTGTGAACCCTGCCTGGTGCTCGTGCCACGGTATATCAGTACATTCATAACAATGTATGTAAACATTACGCAACATCTAATTGGCAGTTACAATCTTGTCCCATCGCCGCAACTCCCGTACGGACTCGGGAGAGGCGAAGGTCGAGAGCCATGCGTCTTCAGAAACACAACCCCGCCAAGCCCCACTGCTTCTCGACACAATGCTCGATTAACCCGGAAGCCAAAACACCGTACAGCTGGCGACCGAAGTCAGCTTGCAGGCTCCCGGCCCGCCACTAGGAGTTACTAGAGCGAGATGGGACAAGAAAATCTCGCCTTAGACCACTGTGCCACTCAGGAGGCCACAAAATGTATTTTCAATCAAATAAGCCATACAAAAAGGCCACACTTGGTCTGCTTCATGCTTTATTATTGCACGGTTTTGACGAGGGGTGCAAAGAAAAAGCCATATCTCAGACTGGCCAATAAAAATAAAAGATTAAGATGAGTAAAAGAACACAGACACTGGACAGAGGAACTCTGCCTAGAAGGCCAGCATCCTGGAGTCTCCTCTTCACTGTTGGCATTGAGACTGGACAGAGGAACTCTGCCTAGAAGGCCAGCATCCTGGAGTCTCCTCTTCACTGTTGGCATTGAGACTGGACAGAGGAACTCTGCCTAGAAGGCCAGCGTCCTGGAGTCACCTCTTCACTGTTGACGTTGAGACTGGACAGAGGAACTCTGCCTAGAAGGCCAGCATCCTTGAGTCGCTTCTTCACTGTTGACGTTGAGACTGGACAGAGGAACTCTGCCTAGAAGGCCAGCATCCTGGAGTCGCCTCTTCACTGTTGACGTTCAGACTGGTGTTTTACGGGTACTATTTAATGAAGGTGCCAGTTGAGGACTTGTGAGGCGTCTGTTTCTCAAACTAGAAATTCTAATGTACTTGTCCTCTTGCTCAGTTGTGCACCGGGGCCTCCCACTCCTCTTTCTATTCTGGTTAGAGACAGTTTGCGCTGGTCTGTGAAGGGAGTAGCACACAGTGTTTTTCGAGATCTTCAGTTTCTTGGCAACTTCTCGCATGGAACAGTCTTCATTTTTCAGAACACGAATAGACGGACGAGTTTCAGAAGAAAGTGCTTTGTTTCTGGCCATTTTGATCCTGTAATCGAACCCACAAATGCTGATGCTCCAGGTACTCAACTAGTCTAAAGAAGGCCAGTTTTATTGCTTCTTAAATTAGCACAGCAGTTATCAACTGTACTAACATTATTAAGGGTTTTCTAATGATCAATTAGATTTTTAAAATGATAAATTTGGATTAGCTAACACAATGTGCCATTGGAACACAGGAGTGATGGTTGCTGATAATGGGCCTCTGTACACCTATGTAGATATTCCATTAGAAATCTGCCGTTTCCAGCTACAATAGTCATTTACAACATTAACAATATCTACACTGTATTTCTAATGGACAAAAAAATGTGCTGTTCTTTAAAAACTAAGGACATTTCGAAGTGACCCCTAACCTTTGAATGGTAGTGTACAGTTGAAGACTGAGGTTTACATACACCTTTTACATACCTACATTGAAATTCAGTTTATCATAATTCCTGACTTTAAATCCTAGTACAAATGTCCTGTCTTAGGTCAGTTAGGATCACCACTTTATTTTAAGAATGTGAAATATCAGAATAATAGTATTAGAATGATTGATTCCCAGTGTGTCAGAAGTTTACATACCCTCAATTAGTATTTGGTAGCATTGCCTTTAAATTTTTTAACTTGGGTCAAACGTATCGAGTAGCCTTCCACAAGCTTCCCACAAAAAGTTGGGTGAATTTTGTCCCATTCCCCCTGACACAGCTGGTGTAACTGAATCAGGTTTGTAGGCCTTTGGAACTTTGGAAGTATGCTTGGGATCATTGTCCAGTTGGAAGACCCATTTGCAACCAAGCTTTAACTTACCGACTGATGTCTTGAGATGTTGCTTCAATATATCAACATAATTTTCCTCCCTAATGATGCCATCTATTTTGCGAAGTACATCAGTCCCTCCTGCAGCAAAGCACCGCCACAACATGTTGCTGCCACCCCCGTGCTTCACGGTTGGGATGGTGTTCTTCGGCTTGCAAGCCTCCACCTTTTTCCTCCAAACATAACAATGGTCATTATGACCAAACAGTTCTATTTTTGTTTCATCAGACCAGAGGACATTTCTCCAAAAAGCACGACCTTTGTCCCCAAGTGTAATTGCAAACCGTAGTCTGGCTTTTTTTGTGGTGATTTTGGAGCAGTTGCTTCTTCCTTGCTGAGCGGCCTTTCAGGTTATGTCGATATAGGACTCGTTTTACTGTGGAAATAGATACTTTTGTACCTGTTTCCTCCAGCATCTTCACAAGGTCCTTTTCTGTTGTTCTGGGATTGATTTGCACTTTTTGCACCAAAGTACGTTCATCTCTAGGAGACAGAACACGTCTCCTTACTGAGCGGTATGACGGCTGCGTGGTCCCATGGTGTTTATACTTGCGTAATATTGTTTGTACAGATGAACGTGGTACCTTCAGGCATTTGGAAATTGCTCCCAATGATGAACCAGACTTGTGGAGGTCTAAACATTTTTTTCAGAAGTCTTGGCTGATTTCTTTTGATTTTCCCATGATGTCAAGCAAAGAGGCACTGAGTTTGAAGGTAGGCCTTTAAATACATCCACAGGTACACCTCCAATTGACTCAAATTATGTCAATTAGCCTATCAGAAGCTTCTAAAGCCATGACATCATTTTTTGTAATTTTCCAAGTTGTTTAAAGGCACAGTCAACTTACTGTATGTAAACTTCTGACCCACTGGAATTGTGATACAGTGAATTATAAGAGAAATAATCTGTCTGTAAACAATTGTTGGAATAATGACTTGTGTCATGCACCAAGTAGATGTCCTAACCATATATGTATTAAATGTAATGTAAATGTAAATATACCCATATCAACCCATATTGTTGTTTGTCTTTGATGACGATGAAGTCAGCCAGGCAAAGACGCTGGAAAGAAATCCCACCTGAAGTTGAGGTGAGATCTTTATAGGATTTACAGCGTCAGATTTGTAATAGCAAAGGGAATTCCCAGTTCAGGCGCTAACTAGCTATGTAGCCGCCAAGCGTAGCGCTGCAGGGGCAAACCACAACATATAAATAATATAACTGACAGACATAACCTTTTGAAGTCCTCAGGCAACGGCTCAAACAGACTCCGAGTCTGGCAGGCTTTCCCCAAGGGTTGGCAACAGTATTACACATCATATTATGCCAACCACAGTACAGGCAATACCGCCCCTCTGCCTAGCTCTGGTCCCTGCCTGAAAGAGTATGGCTTCTATTGGATTCAATTTGCCATTTTGATGACAGATGTCCTGGATCTGTTGTTGCTTTGGAGGCCATTTTGAGGCGTTAAACTGGAAAGTAAAGCAGAGTTGGTATGAAACTTACCTCCACTGCGGACACACTTGGGGCAGCAGTCTCCGGTGGGGGTGAAGGCAGTCTGGTCTGGGGGGCAGGTGAGAGGAGGACAGGGTCTCTGTCTACAGGATACACTACCCCCAGAACACACACACACCTGGCACTGGGGGGCACTCCACTGACTGTCATGCTGTGGATGGGTGGATGGTGGGAAGGGAGGGAGTCATGTTTACTGTTCATTTTTATTGTTTATTTCACTTTTGTATATTATTTAACTCACTTGTTTTGGCAATGTTAACATATAAGACAGACAGACCGAGACAGACAGACACAGAGACAGACAGACAGACAGACAGACAGACAGACAGACAGACAGACAGACAGACAGACAGACAGACAGACAGACAGACAGAGAATGAAAATGTAATCTTGACCGCTATCTGTAATCTATAAATCTCTACTCCAGTGTAATGTAATCTATCTGTAATCTATAAATCTCTACTCCAGTGTAATGTAATCTATCTGTAATCTATAGATCTCTACTCCAGTGTAATGTAATCTATCTGTAATCTATAAATCTCTACTCCAGTGTAATGTAATCTATCTGTAATCTATAAATCTCTACTCCAGTGTAATGTAATCTATCTGTAATCTATAAATCTCTACTCCAGTGTAATGTAATCTATCTGTAATCTATAAATCTCTACTCCAGTGTAATGTAATCTATCTGTAATCTATAAATCTCTACTCCAGTGTAATGTAATCTATCTGTAATCTATAAATCTCTACTCCAGTGTAATGTAATCTATCTGTAATCTATAAATCTCTACTCCAGTGTAATGTAATCTATCTGTAATCTATAAATCTCTACTCCAGTGTAATATAATCTATCTGTAATCTATAAATCTCTACTCCAGTGTAATGTAATCTATCTGTAATCTATAAATCTCTACTCCAGTGTAATGTAATCTATCTGTAATCTATAAATCTCTACTCCAGTGTAATGTAATCTATCTGTAATCTATAAATCTCTACTCCAGTGTAATGTAATCTATCTGTAATCTATAAATCTCTACTCCAGTGTAATGTAATCTATCTGTAATCTATAAATCTCTACTCCAGTGTAATGTAATCTATCTGTAATCTATAAATCTCTACTCCAGTGTAATGTAATCTATCTGTAATCTATACATCTCTACTCCAGTGTAATGTAATCTATCTGTAATCTATAAATCTCTACTCCAGTGTAATGTAATCTATCTGTAATCTATAAATCTCTACTCCAGTGTAATGTAATCTATCTGTAATCTATAAATCTCTACTCCAGTGTAATGTAATCTATCTGTAATCTATAAATCTCTACTCCAGTGTAATGTAATCTATCTGTAATCTATACATCTCTACTCCAGTGTTTCACCTTCCTAGCCCCAATCTACAATAAATGTTGAACACAACCTTCAGTAAACAACAACATAAATCATTATTCTGCCACATATACCCGAATACAGTTTAATCTCCTCTCCCCTTCACCAACCCACAGAGAGCTTTTGGAAGACCCAGGCAGACCCTCTAAAGAAACACGAGTTCCCTGCCTCAGGAGTAGAGCCTTGTGAAAAGTGTGAAAGACACTTGATGCTTCAGAGACACCAATGGAATCCTAAACCTCAGGCCAAAGAGGCTTGTTAGGAAGCTTGTTCTACCTAAAAAAGATTGGCCGCCAGCCAGCTCTCTCTTGTTGCTCCCAAATGGCACACTATTCACTACATACAGTAGTGCACCACCAAGGGCCCTTAGGGTTCTGGTCAAAAGTAGTGCACTAAACAGAGAATAGGGTGTGATTTGGGACAAAGGCTCTGTGTGAGATGGCGAAAGAGGAGAAGCTAACAAGAAAGAGATTGTGTGTTGAGAGGGGAGAGGGGAGAGGGGAGGGTTAGAGGGGAGAGGAGAGAGGAGAGGGGAGAGGGTTAGAGGGGAGAGGAGAGAGGAGAGAGGAGAGGGGAGAGGGGAGAGGAGAGAGGAGGGGACAGAGGAGGGGAGAGAGGAGAGAGGAGGGGACAGAGGAGAGGAGAGAGGAGAGAAGAGGGGACAGAGGAGAGGAGAGGAGAGTGGAGAGACAGAGGGGATAGAGGAGAGAAGAGAGGACAGAGGAGAGGAGAGGAGAGAGGAGAGACAGAGGGGACAGAGGAGAAAAGAGGGGACAGAGGAGAGAGAGGAGAGAGGAGAGGAGAGGAGAGGAGAGGAGAGGAGGAGAGGACAGATGTTTTCTCTGGTCCTCCACAGTGGACCGTACCACCTACTGACCCCATAAACAGCTTCTTTATGCTGACAAGAGCCCTGGGAGGAGGGCAGGCACTCTGGACAACACTGGTTGGGAGGGATCCTCAACCGCTCTCCCTGGGGAGACACACAGAATACAGTATCAGTTCCCTGTAGTTGACAACCATGTTAATGCAGGATGGAAAGAGAACTGTGAATGGCCCTTCTCCTTTGGTCTATTTTTATAACCCTTTAGTGAAAAATACAATAAAACAGGAAGATATAGAGACAGATTCATTTAAACAGAACTGAAGACAAAATGTGATCTGTGGTCAAAAGGTCGATTCTATTTCAATTACAGTCAATTCAGGAAAATCCAACTCCATTTCTCTTAAAGGCCATGTTGGGTAAAATGCCAGTTTATCTCTGTTCTTTCTTAGTCAGTTCAGTAAATAAATATCAATATTACGGTCCCATTCTCATTTGCTTCTAACAGTACCAAAAAATTAGAACAGGTCACGGTAGAAATAGTTTTAGTTACTTAGGTCCTGGAATTCTCTCCTGAACATTTTAAAATGTGATGATCTAGTTTCTCCTGAACATTTTAAAATGTGATGATCTAGTTTCTCCTGAACATTTTAAAATGTGATGATCTAGTTTCGTTGGTGGAGTTTAAACACTTGAGCAATGTACAGTCGTGAGAATGACACAAATATGAATTTCCATAAAGTTTGCTGCTTCAGTGTCTTTAGATATTTTTGTCAGATGTTACTATGGAATACTGAAGTATAATTACAAGCATTTCATAAGTGTCAATGGCTTCTATTGCCAATTACATGAAGTTTATGCAGAGTCAATATTTACAGTGTTGACCCTTCTTTTTCAAGACCTCTGCAATCCGCCCTGGCATGCTGTCAATTAACTTCTGACCCCAGTCCTCCACAGTCCAATCCCTGTACCTTTTGCACAATATCAGTCTGTCCCTGATGTTTTTCCTGGAGAGAAGTGGCTTCTTTGATGCCCTTCTTGACACCAGGCCATCGTCCAAAAGTCTTTGCCCACTGTGCTTGCAGATGCCCTCACACCTGCCTGCTGCCATTCCTGAGCAAGCTCTGTACTGGTGGTGCCCTGATCCTTTCAACTGAATCAACTTTAGGAGACGGTCCTGGCGCTTGCTGGACTTTCTTGGGCACCCTGAAGCCTTCTTCACAACAATTGAACCGTTCTCCTTGACGTTCTTGATGATCCGATAAATGGTTGATTTAAGTGCAATCTTACTGGCAGCAATAAACTTGCCAGGTGAAGCCCCTTTTGTGCAAAGCAATGATGACGACACATGTTTCCTTGCAGGTAACCATGGTTGACAGAGGAAGAACAATGATTCCAAGCACCACCCTCCTTTTGAAGCTTCCAGTCTGTTATTCAAACTCAATCAGCATGACAGAGTGATCTCCAGCCTTGTCCTTGTCAACACTCACAGCTGTGTTTATGAGATAATCACTGACATGATGTCAGTTGGTCCTTTTGTGGCAGGGCTGAAATGCAGTGGAAATGTTTTTTGGGGAGATTCAGTTAGTTTGCATGGCAAATAGGGACTTAATTGCAATTCATCTGCTCACTCTTCATAACATTCTGGAGTATATGCAAATTGCCATCATACAAACTGAGGCAGCAGACTTTGTGAAAAATTATTTTTCGTGTCATTCTCAAAACTTTTGGCCACGACTGTATATATCATAGAATAGTGTAATTGTTTTAGGCCAGCTGTTTTTAGTCCAGATGTTTTTAGTCCAGCTGTTTTTAGGCCAGCTGTTTTTAGGCCAGCTGTTTTTAGTCCAGCTGTTTTTAGTCCAGATGTTTTTAGGCCAGCTGTTTTTAGTCCAGCTGTTTTTAGTCCAGCCAGCTGTTTTTAGGCCAGCTGTTTTTAGGCCAGCTGTTTTTAGTCCAGCTGTTTTTAGGCCAGCTGTTTTTAGGCCAGCTGTTTTTAGTCCAGATGTTTTTAGGCCAGCTGTTTTTAGTCCAGCTGTTTTTAGGCCAGCTGTTTTTAGGCCAGCTGTTTTTAGTCCAGATGTTTGGGTTTTTAATGTAATGTGTTATTGTTGTACTGTATGTGTGTTAATAGTGTTGTTTAATGTTGTGTTCGTGTATGTAGGTTGTTTTGTCTGAAACGTTGTTCCCCCTGCTGCTATTGGACCAGGTCTCTCTTGGAAAAGAGATGTTATCTCAATGAGGGAAAACTCTGTATAAATAAAGGTTAAACAAAAAACTTTAAATGCTTTTCGATGACGAAAATGTTGAATTGGAATTTGGTTAAATTCCTAAATTGATTGGAATTGAAACGAGCAGATATACTGGGTGTTCTAGAGAAAGAGTGAACTACCTTCCTCATCTCTCCTCCTGCATCACCTCATCATTCTGTCTTTCTAGTGTGAACTACCTCCCCCATCTCTCCTCATCATTCTGTCTTTCTAGTGTGAACTACCTCCCCCATCTCTCCTCATCATTCTGTCTTTCTAGTGTGAACTACCCCATCTCTCCTCCTGCATCACCTCATCATTCTGTCTTTCTAGTGTGAACTACCTCCCCCATCTCTCCTCATCATTCTGTCTTTCTAGTGTGAACTACCTCCCCCATCTCTCCTCATCATTCTGTCTTTCTAGTGTGAACTACCTCCCCCATCTCTCCTCCTGCATCACATCATCATTCTGTCTTTCTAGTGTGAACTACCTCCCCCATCTCTCCTCCTGCATCACATCATCATTCTGTCTTTCTAGTGTGAACTACCTCCCCCATCTCTCCTCCTGCATCACATCATCATTCTGTCTTTCTAGTGTGAACTACCTCCCCATCTCTCCTCCTGCATCACATCATCATTCTGTCTTTCTAGTGTGAACTACCTCCCCCATCTCTCCTCCTGCATCACATCATCATTCTGTCTTTCTAGGGTGAACTACCTCCCCATCTCTCCTCCTGCATCACATCATCATTCTGTCTTTCTAGTGTGAACTAACCCATCTGAAAAATCCTGCATCAAATCATCATTCTGTCTTTCAGTGAACTACCTCCCCATCTCTCCTCCTGCATCACATCATCATTCTGTCTTTCTAGGGTGAACTACCTCCCCCATCTCTCCTCCTGCATCACATCATCATTCTGTCTTTCTAGTGTGAACTACCTCCCCCATCTCTCCTCCTGCATCACGTCATCATTCTGTCTTTCTAGTGTGAACTACCTCCCCCATCTCTCCTCCTGCATCACATCATCATTCTGTCTTTCTTTTCTTATTCTAACCCTCAGCTGAAAAATACCAACAAATGGACTTGGATTACAGAGAACAGAGAGGAATGAGGGACAGAGAACAGAGAGGACAGAGAACAGAGAGGAATGAGGGACAGAGAACAGAGAGGACAGAGAACAGAGGACAGAGAACAGAGAGGAATGAGGGACAGAGAACAGAGAGGACAGAGAACAGAGAGGACAGAGAACAGAGAGGAATGAGGGACAGAGAACAGAGAGGACAGAGAACAGAGAGGAATGAGGGACAGAGAACAGAGAGGACAGAGAACAGAGAGGAATGTGGGACAGATAACAGAGAGGAGAGAGAACAGAGAGGAATGAGGGACAGAGAACAGAGAGGACAGAGAACAGAGAGGACAGAGAACAGTGAGGAATGAGGGACAGAGAACAGAGAGGACAGAGAACAGAGAGGAATGAGGGACAGAGAACAGAGAGGACAGAGAACAGAGAGGAATGTGGGACAGATAACAGAGAGGACAGAGAACAGAGAGGAATGAGGGACAGAGAACAGAGAGGACAGAGAACAGAGAGGAATGTGGGACAGATAACAGAGAGGACAGAGAACAGAGAGGAATGAGGGACAGAGAACAGAGAGGACAGAGAACAGAGAGGAACGAGGGACAGAGAACAGAGAGGACAGAGAACAGAGAGGAATGAGGGACAGACAACAGAGAGGACAGAGAACAGAGAGGAATGAGGGACAGAGAACAGAGAGGAATGAGGGGCAGAGAACAGAGAGGAATGAGGGACAAAGAACAGAGAGGAATGAGGGA
>NC_068445.1:42125099-42150099 GCF_023373465.1 Oncorhynchus keta | reverse complement strand
GAGAGAGAGAGAGAGAGAGAGAGAGAGAGAGAGAGAGAGAGAGAGAGGAGAGAGAGAGTGAGAGAGAGAGAGAGAGAGAGAGAGAGAGAGAGAGAGAGAGGAGAGAGAGAGAGAGAGAGAGAGAGAGAGAGAGGAGAGAGATAGAGAGGAGAGCACAAGAGAGAGAGAGAGAGACAGAGAGAGAGAGAGACAGAGAGAGAGAGAGAGAGAGAGAGAGAGAGAGAGAGAGAGGGAGAGAGAGAGAGAGAGAGAGAGAGAGAGAGAGAGAGAGAGAGAGAGAGAGAGAGGGAGAGAGAGAGAGAGAGAGAGAGAGAGAGGAGAGAGAGAGAGAGGAGAGCACAAGAGAGAGAGAGAGAGAGAGAGAGAGAGAGAGACAGAGAGAGAGAGAGACAGAGAGAGAGAGAGAGAGAGAGAGAGAGAGAGGAGAGAGACAGAGTGTGAGACAGAGTGTGAGAGAGAGAGAGAGAGAGAGAGAGAGAGAGAGAGAGAGAGGAGAGAGAGAGTGAGAGAGAGAGGAGAGAGAGGAGAGAGAGAAAGTGCACGAGGGAGAGAGACAGAGAGAGGAGAGAGAGAGAGGAGAGAGAGAGCACAAGGTTATATTTCAGAGACTAATCCACTATGAACCAGTGAAGAGGTCTAGTCTACAGAGACCAGTCCACTAGGAACCAGTGAAGAGGTCTAGTCTCCAGAGACCAGTCCACTAGGAACCAGTGAAGAGGTCTAGTCTACAGAGACCAGTCCACTAAGAACCAGTGAAGAGGTCTAGTCTCCAGAGACCAGTCCACTAGGAACCAGTGAAGAGGTCTAGTCTCCAGAGACCAGTCCACTAGGAACCAGTGAAGAGGTCTAGTCTCCAGAGACCAGTCCACTAGGAACCAGTGAAGAGGTCTAGTCTCCAGAGACCAGTCCACTAGGAACCAGTGAAGAGGTCTAGTCTACAGAGACCAGTCCACTAGGAACCAGTGAAGAGGTCTAGTCTCCAGAGACCAGAGACCACTGATGAGCCAGTGAAGAGGTCTAGTCTCCAGAGACCAGTGACCACTGATGAGCCAGTGAAGAGGTCTAGTCTCCAGAGACCAGTCCACTAGGAACCAGTGAAGAGGTCTAGTCTCCAGAGACCAGTCCACTAGGAACCAGTGAAGAGGTCTAGTCTACAGAGACCAGTAAACTAGGAACCAGTGAAGAGGTCTAGTCTACAGAGACCAGTAAACTAGGAACCAGTGAAGAGGTCTAGTCTCCAGAGACCAGTGACCACTGATGAGCCAGTGAAGAGGTCTAGTCTCCAGAGACCAGTCCACTAGGAACCAGTGAAGAGGTCTAGTCTCCAGAGACCAGTCCACTAGGAACCAGTGAAGAGGTCTAGTCTACAGAGACCAGTCCACTAAGAACCAGTGAAGAGGTCTAGTCTCCAGAGACCAGTCCACTAGGAACCAGTGAAGAGGTCTAGTCTCCAGAGACCAGTCCACTAGGAACCAGTGAAGAGGTCTAGTCTCCAGAGACCAGTGACCACTGATGAGCCAGTGAAGAGGTCTAGTCTCCAGAGACCAGTCCACTAGGAACCAGTGAAGAGGTCTAGTCTCCAGAGACCAGTCCACTAGGAACCAGTGAAGAGGTCTAGTCTCCAGAGACCAGTCCACTAGGAACCAGTGAAGAGGTCTAGTCTCCAGAGACCAGTCCACTAGGAACCAGTGAAGAGGTCTAGTCTCCAGAGACCAGTGACCACTGATGAGCCAGTGAAGAGGTCTAGTCTCCAGAGACCAGTCCACTAGGAACCAGTGAAGAGGTCTAGTCTCCAGAGACCAGTCCACTAGGAACCAGTAAAGAGGTCTAGTCTACAGAGACCAGTAAACTAGGAACCAGTGAAGAGGTCTAGTCTACAGAGACCAGTAAACTAGGAACCAGTGAAGAGGTCTAGTCTCCAGAGACCAGTGACCACTGATGAGCCAGTGAAGAGGTCTAGTCTCCAGAGACCAGTCCACTAGGAACCAGTGAAGAGGTCTAGTCTCCAGAGACCAGTCCACTAGGAACCAGTGAAGAGGTCTAGTCTACAGAGACCAGTACACTAGGAACCAGTGAAGAGGTCTAGTCTACAGAGACCAGTAAACTAGGAACCAGTGAAGAGGTCTAGTCTCCAGAGACCAGTCCACTAGGAACCAGTGAAGAGGTCTAGTCTCCAGAGACCAGTCCACTAGGAACCAGTGAAGAGGTCTAGTCTACAGAGACCAGTCCACTAAGAACCAGTGAAGAGGTCTAGTCTCCAGAGACCAGTCCACTAGGAACCAGTGAAGAGGTCTAGTCTACAGAGACCAGTCCACTAAGAACCAGTGAAGAGGTCTAGTCTCCAGAGACCAGTCCACTAGGAACCAGTGAAGAGGTCTAGTCTCCAGAGACCAGTCCACTAGGAACCAGTGAAGAGGTCTAGTCTCCAGAGACCAGTCCACTAGGAACCAGTGAAGAGGTCTAGTCTCCAGAGACCAGTGACCACTGATGAGCCATAAACTAGTGCATACTGCCTACCAACGGATGCCTATCAGTTTATCTTTATAGCCACGGCTGAACCAAAATCTACATGTGACTCATTCCAGGAAACCAGGCGTATGTCCGGCATCACTACTTCACAGGAGAGACATTTGAACTTAAACTTTTTTCTCCATCAAAATCAAATCAAACCAAATGTTATTTGTCACATACACATGGTTAGCAGATGTTAATGCGAGTGTAGCGAAATGCGTGTGCTTCTAGTTCCGACAATGCAGTAATAACCAACGAGTAATCTAACTAACAATTCCAAAACTACTGTCTAATACACACAAGTGTAAAGGAATGAAAGAATATGTACATAAAAATATATGAATGAGTGATGGTACAGAACGGCATAGGCAAGATGGTATCGAGTACAGTATATACATATGAGACGAGTAATGTAGAGTATGTAAACATATAAAGTGGTATTGTTTAAAGTGGCTAGTGATGTATTTTTACATCAATGTTTTATTATTGAAGTGGCTAGAGATTTGAGTCAGTATGTTGGCAGCAGCCACTCAATGTTAGTGATGGCTGTTTAACAGTCTGATGGCCTTGAGATAGAAGCTGTTTTTCAGTCTCTCGGTCCCTGCTTTGATGCACCTGTACTGACTTCGCCTTCTGGATGGTAACGGTGTGAACAGGCAGTGGCTCGGGTGGTTGTTGTCCTTGATGATCTTTATGGCCTTCCTGTGACATCGGGTGCTGTAGGTGTCCTGGAGGGCAGGTAGTTTGCCCCCGGTGATGCGTTGTGCAGACCTCACTACCCTCTGGAGAGCCTTACGGTTGTGGGCGGAGCAGTTGCCGTACCAGGCGGTGATACAGCACGACAGGATGCTCTCGATTGTGCATCTGTAGAAGTTTGTGAGTGTTTTTGGTGACAAGCCAAATTTCTTCAGCCTCCTGAGGTTAAAGCTGCGCCTTCTTCACCACGCTGTCTGTGTCGGTGGACCAATTCAGTTTGTCCGTAATGTGTACGCCGAGGAACTTAAAATTGACTACCCTCTCCACTACTGTCCAGTCGATGTGGATAGGCCTTCTAGAACATGTGCGGTCCTCCTGTAGCTCAGTTGGTAGAGCATGGCGCTTGTAACGCCAGGGTAGTGGGTTCGATTCCCGGGACCACCCATACGTAGAATGTATGCACACATGACTGTAAGTCGCTTTGGATAAAAGCGTCTGCTAAATGGCATATATTATTATATTATTATATTACATGTGACCTTCCATGTGCCTCAATAACAAACTTGTAAGTAAACATGAATACAATTCTTCAATTATGAGCCTAGTTGGTTATGAGCAACCTTCCCGCTAGCCATGATTGGCTGAGATAATGAGTGGGCTGGAAATGCCGAGAGATGAGTTCGGATTGGTCTGCCATGTAGCATGCTTCTGTCTATAACATGAGCTGGTCAGTATGTGTAGGTAATCCTTTCTAACGCTGCTTTGTTGAAGGATATCACGTAGTAGATATCTCTCCACTTTCTGGAGGACCGAGTTTTAAAATCAGTGGAATTAGAGTATGATAGCTAAGGAGATGGGAGACAATTTTGGCATTTGATCTGCACATACTATGCAGATGGAGTCAAAAGGAGAACACACAGAAGGCTGTTGTATAAAACACCTGTTTCTGGATTGCATCTTCAAAGTAAGGGCAACCATGGCAACCGTGACAGAGAAGACGAAGCATCCATCCATGGGTAAGATACTCTAGCTAGCTATATTTTCAGATATTACACATTTCTAATTTAGTCAGAAAATCATTTTTAATTTCAAGCTAAAGCTTTCTGTTAGCTAGCTAGCTAACGTTACCCATATGGTCTGTGTAGTAATATTATTTATATCTCAGAGCCATTTGCTTTGATAGTTAGCTAGCTAATGTTGGACCTGGTTGGTTAGCTAACTGCTGATTCGTGCAGAGTAGTAATGTTGTGAGTTGGGAGGATTATGGTTCATTGTTTAAACAAAAGACTCCACCATGCAAGTAACCATTTCAATAGAATGTTCTTCAATGTCACTGTGACAACTGTCGATAGACGTAGCTGGGAATAATATATAAAATGTTCGCAGAATAACTGAGGAATTTACGAACGCTCAACAACTATTTAATATGGCCGGTGTCAGTAAACGTTGGAAAAAAGCGGAATTAAATTGTTGCCAGCAGCATAGTTCCCAACACTCTGGATAACATGAAAACAGCCTAACCAGCTCTGCTAGGGTGAGTAAAATGGTCAGAGTGAGGTGTTCTCTCATTGGTGTCTGAAAGTAGCTAGCAAGCTAGCCAATGTTAGCCAGTTAGCTTGGGTGCTTCACTGCTCTTGTTAGGTCAGAAAGCTCGGCTCTACTCGACTTCTCGGTCAGAGCGTCCAGTGTGCGCTCTGAATGCTCCGAGAGCGAAACGCTCGAATTTACGAGCTCACTCTGGCACTCCAGATTAAATTTACGAACACCTAGATGCTATAGATGATCGAATCGAGCCGCTCAGTCACATTAACCCGTATGGGCTATTCATATACACTACAGGACTGCATGTCGAAACATCTCATTCCAAAATCATGGACATTAATATGGAGTTGGTCCCCCCTTTGCTGCCATAACAGCCTCTACTCTTCTGGGAAGGCTTTCCACTAGATGTTGGAACATTGCTGCGGGGACTTGCTTTCTTTCAGCCCAAGATCATTAGTGCGTGGATGTCATAAGGTGTATGCACCAATTTGTAAGTCGCTCTGGATAAGAGCGTCTGCTAAATGACTTAAATGTAAATGTAAATGTTGGGCACTGATGTTGGGTGATTTGGCCTCTGGCTCACAGTCGGCGTTCTAATTCATCCCAAAGGTGTTCGATGGGGTTGAGGTCAGGGCTCTGTGCAGGCCTTTCAAGTTCTTCCACACCGATCTCGACAAACCATTTCTGTATGGACCTCAATTTGTGCACGGGGACATTGTCATGCTGAAACAGGAAAGGGCCTTCCCCAAACTGTTGCCACAAAGTTGGAAGGACAGAATCGTCTAGAATGTCATTGTTATGCTGTAGCGTTAAGATTTCCCTTCACTGGAACTAAGGGGCCCGAACCACGAAAAACAGCCCCAGACCATTATTCCTCCTCCACTAAACTTTACAGTTGACACTATGCATTTGGGCAGGTAGCGTTCTCCTGGCATCCGCCAAACCTCGATTTGTCTGTCAGACTGCCAGATGGTGAAGCGTGATTGATCACTCCAGAGAATGCGTTTCTACTGCTCCAGAGTCCAATGGCGGTGAGCTTTACACCACTCCAGCTGACACTCGGTATTGTGCATGGTGATCTTAGGCTTTTGTGCAGCTGCTCGGCTGTTCGTGTGCTGATGTTGCTTCCAGAGGCAGTTTGGAACTCTGTAGTGCGTGTTGCAACCGAGGACAAGACGATTTTAACTCGCTACACCCTTCAGCACTCGGCGGTCCCGTTCTGTGATCTTGTGTGGCAGGCGGTGTGGAGAGGGAGTGAGAGAAGGAGAGAGGGAGAGGGATGAGGGAGAGGAGGAGAGGGAGAGGTATGGAGAGGAAGAGAAGGGAGGAGGGAGAGGAGGAGAGGGAGGGAGAGGTGGAAAAATATGGAGAGGGAGGGAGAGAAGGAGAGGGAGGGAGGGGAGGGAAGGATAGGAGGAGAGGTATGGAGAGAAGGAGAGCTATGGAGAGGAAGGGAGTGGAGGAAATGGAGAGGAGGGAGGGAGAGGAGAAGAGGGAGGAGAAGGAGGAAAGGGAGGAGAGGGAGAGAGAGGAGGGACAGGTTTCGATAGGAGGCGAGGGAGGAAAAGGAGGAGAGGTAGGAGAGGGAGGGAGAGGAGGGACAGGTTTGGAGATAGGAGAGGGAGGAAAAGGAGGAGAGGGAGGGAGAGGAGGGAGGGAGAGGAGGAGTTATATGGAGAGGGAGGGAGGAAAAGGAGGAGAGGGAGGGGGAGGAGGGAGGGAGGGAGAGGAGGAGTTATATGGAGAGGGAGGGAGGAAAAGGAGGAGAGGGAGGGGGAGGAGGGAGGGAGGGAGGAGTTATATGGAGAGGGAGGGAGGAAAAGGAGGAGAGGGAGAGGGAGAGGGAGGGAGAGGAGGGAGGGAGAGGAGGAGTTATATGGAGAGGGAGGGAGGAAAAGGAGGAGAGGGAGGGGGAGGAGGGAGGGAGAGGAGGAGTTATTTGGAGATGGAGGGAGGGAAAGGAGGAGGGGAGGGAGAAGAGAAGAGGGAGGAAAAGGAGGAGAGGGAGGGGGAGGAGGGAGGGAGAGGAGGAGTTATATGGAGAGTGAGGGAGGAAAAGGAGGAGAGGGAGGGGGAGGAGGGAGGGAGAGGAGGAGTTATATGGAGATGGAGGGAGGGAAAGGAGGAGTGGGAGGGAGAAGAGACGAGGGAGGGAAAGGGGGAGTGGGAGGGAGAGGGAGAGGAGAAGAGGGAGGGAAAGGGGGAGGGAGGGAGAGGAGAAGAGGGAGGGAAAGGGGGAGTGGGAGGGAGAGGAGAAGAGGGAGGGAGGGAAAGGGGGAGTGGGAGGGAGAGGAGAAGAGGGAGGGAGGGAGAGCTGGTGATAACATGGTTCAGAGTCACCTTCAGAAGAGTCACTCAACATAGACGTCTTAATGTTAGACCCAGCCTTAGGTCTCAGTCAATAACAACTGATTTAGATCAGTTCTGGTTGGGTTAAATGCAGAAGACACATTTCAGTTGAATGCATTCAGTTGTCTAGGTATCCCCTTTTCCTGTCCCTTCCTTTGCTCCTACGTCATGGTTGATGGAAAATCAACCAAACTGTCCTGGGACCAGCTGTTTAGAGCATGAAAAGTAACTAAGTAAAGAATGTCTTAGGAATTTGAGAGTCAAGAAAGGTCTCTGATAAATGGGGAAATTAAAACAGACCTGGGTTCAAACAGGATCTGAAATCTTCCGCATACCTCAACTGTGCCAGATTGATCTTTTCAAGCGCGATGGAACCAACGGAATCCTCTCTAAAAGTGCAACGCCAACCCATGCACTCCAGACAGCTCAAGTCAAAGCTCAAAGTATTTAAACTATTTTGAAATCTATTTGAACCCAGGTGGGAGGGAAACATTGTAACACTGAGAGCATGGCAGGGGTCTGATGAGCCAAGTGTTTGGTGGGATATCCCTGTCCTGTCCCCTACACTGCGCTCCTCACTGTGTGAATCTGAATCGGAAGGAAACCATACATAAGGATTTCATATGTGACATCCAATCAGAATATGAATCCAGAATATGAATCCAGAACAGGAATCCAGAACAGGAATCCAGAATATGAATCCAGAACAGGAATCCAGAACAGGAATCCAGAATATGAATCCAGAACAGGAATCCAGAACAGGAATCCAGAACAGGAATCCAGAACAGGAATCCAGAACAGGATTCCAGAACAGGAATCCAGAACAGGAATCCAGAACAGGAATCCAGAACAGGAATCCAGAACAGGATTCCAGAACAGGAATCCAGAACAGGAATCCAGAACAGGATTCCAGAACAGGAATCCAGAACATGAATCCAGAACAGGAATCCAGAACAGGAATCCAGAACAGGAATACAAAACAGGAATCCAGAACAGGAATCCAGAACATGAATCCAGAAGAGGAATCCAGAACAGGAATCCAGAACAGGAATCCAGAACAGGAATCCAGAACAGGAATCCAGAACAGTAATTCAGAACATGAATCCAGAACAGGAATTCAGAACATGAATCCAGAACAGGAATTCAGAACATGAATCCAGAACAGGAATCCAGAACAGGAATCCAGAACATGAATCCAGAACATGAATCCAGAACAGGAATCCAGAAGAGGAATCCAGAACATGAATCCAGAACAGGAATTCAGAGAGTGATTTGGAAGGAGTTGTTTTTGTGAAGAGCTATTATTTAATTCCAAGGCTACACAATGATGAAAGAAGATGATGGTTATACAGCAACATACAGGAAGACTGCCAAAGCTTTGTAGGGTGAATAAACTACTGTACCTCAATGTTACGGTATGACTTGCAGTACTACTGGACATGCTGACTGACATAAAACTACTGTACCTCAATGTTACGGTATGACTTGCAGTACTACTGGACATGCTGACTGACATAAAACTACTGTACCTCAATGTTACGGTATGACTTGCAGTACTACTGGACATGCTGACTGACATAAAACTACTGTACCTCAATGTTACGGTATGACTTGCAGTACTACTGGACATGCTGACTGACATTGCCTCTGTTTAGATTCCTTCATAAATTCCTACAGAAACACATGTTGAATAGACTGTGAAAGACTGGATGTTCTAAACACTAAAACTGTGAAAGACTGGATGTTCTAAACAATAAAACTGTGAAAGACTGGATGTTCTAAACACTAAAACTGTGAAAGACTGGATGTTCTAAACACTAAAACTGTGAAAGACTGGATGTTCTAAACACTAAAACTGTGAAAGACTGGATGTTCTAAACACTAAAACTGTGAAAGACTGGATGTTCTAAACACTAAAACTGTGAAAGACTGGATGTTCTAAACACTAAAACTGTGAAAGACTGGATGTTCTAAACACTAAAACTGTGAAAGACTGGATGTTTGAAACCATAAAACTGTGAAAGACTGGATGTTCTAAACACTAAAACTGTGAAAGACTGGATGTTCTAAACACTAAAACTGTGAAAGACTGGATGTTCTAAACACTAAAACTGTGAAAGACTGGATGTTCGAAACAATAAAACTGTGAAAGACTGGATGTTCTAAACACTAAAACTGTGAAAGACTGGATGTTCTAAACACTAAAACTGTGAAAGACTGGATGTTCTAAACACTAAAACTGTGAAAGACTGGATGTTCTAAACACTAAAACTGTGAAAGACTGGATGTTCTAAACACTAAAACTGTGAAAGACTGGATGTTCTAAACACTAAAACTGTGAAAGACTGGATGTTCTAAACACTAAAACTGTGAAAGACTGGATGTTTGAAACCATAAAAGACTGGATGTTCTAAACACTAAAACTGTGAAAGACTGGATGTTCTAAACACTAAAACTGTGAAAGACTGGATGTTCTAAACACTAAAACTGTGAAAGACTGGATGTTCTAAACACTAAAACTGTGAAAGACTGGATGTTCGAAACAATAAAACTGTGAAAGACTGGATGTTCTAAACACTAAAACTGTGAAAGACTGGATGTTCTAAACACTAAAACTGTGAAAGACTGGATGTTCTAAACACTAAAACTGTGAAAGACTGGATGTTCTAAACACTAAAACTGTGAAAGACTGGATGTTCTAAACACTAAAACTGTGAAAGACTGGATGTTTGAAACCATAAAACTGTGAAAGACTGGATGTTCGAAACAATAAAACTGTGAAAGAACTAGATCAAAATTCAAAATATAAGTGCTCCGTAGATCACTTAAACATCACCTCCAATCAGAAACAAAAGTCTTACTGAACAAAACGAGTCACGGAGTGTCACCACACTTTTCTTTATAGAACCAAAAAGGGTTCTATCGCTTGATACAACGTTAAAACAATTACTAACATTTAAATATAGAACACCAAGGGTTCTTCTTCACTGAACCAAACATAGTTCCACATAGAACCCTGTATGGTGACATTTATGAATGATGGCTACTACCAATAAATAGTCATTATTTAGTGAAGAATATAATATTTAAAAAAACAATTCAATCATGAACAAAAGAATACCAGCATTGTTTTTAAGGTTTTATTGTCATTATATGTAAATGGAGTTTGGAAATATGCACTGGTGGCCAGGAAGGCATCTGTTTGATTGATTGATGGGACAAGTCGTACCAACTCCGGCTGACTTCTCTATAGAACAGTACAGTATGGGTTGTCTGGCTGACTTCTCTATAGAACAGTACAGTATGGGTTGTCTGTCTGGCTGACTTCTCTATAGAACAGTACAGTATGGGTTGTTGTCTGGCTGACTTCTCTATAGAACAGTACAGTATGGGTTGTTGTCTGTCTGACTTCTCTATAGAACAGTACAGTATGGGTTGTTGTCTGGCTGACTTCTCTATAGAACAGTACAGTATGGGTTGTTGTCTGGCTGACTTCTCTATAGAACAGTACAGTATGGGTTGTTGTCTGTCTGACTTCTCTATAGAACAGTACAGTATGGGTTGTCTGGCTGACTTCTCTATAGAACAGTACAGTATGGGTTGTTGTCTGGCTGACTTCTCTATAGAACAGTACAGTATGGGTTGTTGTCTGGCTGACTTCTCTATAGAACAGTACAGTATGGGTTGTTGTCTGGCTGACTTCTCTATAGAACAGTACAGTATGGGTTGTTGTCTGGCTGACTTCTCTATAGAACAGTACAGTATGGGTTGTTGTCTGTCTGACTTCTCTATAGAACAGTACAGTATGGGTTGTTGTCTGGCTGACTTCTCTATAGAACAGTACAGTATGGGTTGTTGTCTGGCTGACTTCTCTATAGAACAGTACAGTATGGGTTGTCTGTCTGACTTCTCTATAGAACAGTACAGTATGGGTTGTTGTCTGGCTGACTTCTCTATAGAACAGTACAGTATGGGTTGTTGTCTGTCTGACTTCTCTATAGAACAGTACAGTATGGGTTGTTGTCTGGCTGACTTCTCTATAGAACAGTACAGTATGGGTTGTTGTCTGGCTGACTTCTCTATAGAACAGTACAGTATGGGTTGTTGTCTGTCTGACTTCTCTATAGAACAGTACAGTATGGGTTGTTGTCTGGCTGACTTCTCTATAGAACAGTACAGTATGGGTTGTTGTCTGTCTGACTTCTCTATAGAACAGTACAGTATGGGTTGTTGTCTGTCTGACTTCTCTATAGAACAGTACAGTATGGGTTGTTGTCTGGCTGACTTCTCTATAGAACAGTACAGTATGGGTTGTTGTCTGTCTGACTTCTCTATAGAACAGTACAGTATGGGTTGTTGTCTGGCTGACTTCTCTATAGAACAGTACAGTATGGGTTGTTGTCTGACTGACTTCTCTATAGAACAGTACAGTATGGGTTGTCTGTCTGGCTGACTTCTCTATAGAACAGTACAGTATGGGTTGTTGTCTGGCTGACTTCTCTATAGAACAGTAAAGTATGGGTTGTTGTCTGGCTGACTTCTCTATAGAACAGTACAGTATGGGTTGTTGTCTGGCTGACTTCTCTATAGAACAGTACAGTATGGGTTGTCTGTCTGGCTGACTTCTCTATAGAACAGTACAGTATGGGTTGTTGTCTGGCTGACTTCTCTATAGAACAGTACAGTATGGGTTGTTGTCTGGCTGACTTCTCTATAGAACAGTACAGTATGGGTTGTTGTCTGGCTGACTTCTCTATAGAACAGTACAGTATGGGTTGTTGTCTGGCTGACTTCTCTATAGAACAGTACAGTATGGGTTGTTGTCTGGCTGACTTCTCTATAGAACAGTACAGTATGGGTTGTCTGTCTGGCTGACTTCTCTATAGAGCAGTACAGTATGGGTTGTCTGTCTGGCTGACTTCTCTATAGAACAGTACAGTATGGGTTGTTGTCTGGTTGTTGTACAGTATGGGTTGTTGTCTGACTTCTATAGTGGCTGACTTCTCTATAGAACAGTACAGTATGGGTTGTTGTCTGTCTGGCTGACTTCTCTATAGAACAGTACAGTATGGGTTGTTGTCTGGCTGACTTCTCTATAGAACAGTACAGTATGGGTTGTCTGTCTGACTTCTCTATAGAACAGTACAGTATGGGTTGTCTGTCTGGCTGACTTCTCTATAGAACAGTACAGTATGGGTTGTTGTCTGGCTGACTTCTCTATAGAACAGTACAGTATGGGTTGTCTGGCTGACTTCTCTATAGAACAGTACAGTATGGGTTGTCTGTCTGGCTGACTTCTCTATAGAACAGTACAGTATGGGTTGTTGTCTGGCTGACTTCTCTATAGAACAGTACAGTATGGGTTGTCTGGCTGACTTCTCTATAGAACAGTACAGTATGGGTTGTTGTCTGGCTGACTTCTCTATAGAACAGTACAGTATGGGTTGTTGTCTGGCTGACTTCTCTATAGAACAGTACAGTATGGGTTGTCTGTCTGACTTCTCTATAGAACAGTACAGTATGGGTTGTCTGTCTGGCTGACTTCTCTATAGAACAGTACAGTATGGGTTGTTGTCTGGCTGACTTCTCTATAGAACAGTACAGTATGGGTTGTCTGGCTGACTTCTCTATAGAACAGTACAGTATGGGTTGTTGTCTGGCTGACTTCTCTATAGAACAGTACAGTATGGGTTGTTGTCTGGCTGACTTCTCTATAGAACAGTACAGTATGGGTTGTTGTCTGGCTGACTTCTCTATAGTACAGTACAGTATGGGTTGTTGTCTGTCTGACTTCTCTATAGAACAGTACAGTATGGGTTGTTGTCTGGCTGACTTCTCTATAGAACAGTACAGTATGGGTTGTTGTCTGGCTGACTTCTCTATAGAACAGTACAGTATGGGTTGTTGTCTGGCTGACTTCTCTATAGAACAGTACAGTATGGGTTGTTGTCTGGCTGACTTCTCTATAGAACAGTACAGTATGGGTTGTTGTCTGGCTGACTTCTCTATAGAACAGTACAGTATGGGTTGTTGTCTGGCTGACTTCTCTATAGAATAGTACAGTATGGGTTGTCTGGCTGGTTCCTGAGAAGAAGAACAAAGGAGCATAAACATGAGTTAATCTTCAGGAATAAACATGAGTTAATCCTCAGGAATAAACATGAGTTAATCTTCAGGAATAAACATGAGTTAATCCTCAGGAATAAACATGAGTTAATCTTCAGGAATAAACATGAGTTAATCTTCAGGAATAAACATGAGTTAATCTTCAGGAATAAACATGAGTTAATCCTCAGGAATAAACATGAGTTAATCTTCAGGAATAAACATGAGTTAATCTTCAGTAATAAACATGAGTTAATCTTCAGGAATAAACACGAGTTAATCTTCAGGAATAAACATGAGTTAATCTTCAGGAATAAACACGAGTTAATCTTCAGTAATAAACATGAGTTAATCTTCAGGAATAAACACGAGTTAATCTTCAGGAATAAACATGAGTTAATCTCCAGGAATAAACACGAGTTAATCTTCAGTAATAAACATGAGTTAATCTTCAGGAATAAACATGAGTTAATCTTCAGGAATAAACACGAGTTAATCTTCAGTAATAAACACGAGTTAATCTTCAAGAATAAACACGAGTTAATCCTCAGGAATAAACATGAGTTTATTAAGTCAAAAGATAGAATGACAACTTGCATGCAGTTGTTGTCAGCAACAACCGGAAGAGAGATCCTCTGTCTCTGATAGTTCTGGGTTACTGCCAGACTGAACAAGATATAGATAGTGTGTTAGAAATCATGTAATGAATAACTTGACTGTTGAATCACCATTATTTATTATTAACAATGTATTATTAATAATTTAGATACATCCTCTCAATCAGCCCACTGCTCATAACATGCATTCAAGAGGTCATTGGTCTTCTAAGCTACCTTGCAAAGTTATCTCGCTAGCTTACAAACGGTGCTCAAATTCTAACACAGCTTTATCTATCTATCTATCTATCTATCTATCTATCTATCTATCTATCTATCTATCTATCTATCTATCTATCTATCTATCTATCTAGCTCTAGTTTTCTTCATAAGACTTTGGCTTCATATATTTTAATTAAATAATAAACTTTCCTTACCTTAATAAATGGAAAAATAATGTACTTATTGGTAGGCTGTTTGCAAGTTCAACCACCTTCCTCTTGAATCTTCATGCTGGAATTGCAGTTGGTTTTTGAATCAGAATGGCAGTTGGTTTTTGAATCAGAATGGCAGTTGTTTTTTGAATCAGAATGGCAGTTGGTTTTTGAATCAGAATGGCAGTTGTTTTTTTTATTCAGAATTGCAGTTGGTTTTTGAATCAGAATGGCAGTTGGTTTTTGAATCAGAATGGCAGTTGGTTTTTGAATCAGAATGGCAGTTGGTTTTTTAATCAGAATTGCAGTTGGTTTTTGAATCAGAATGGCAGTTGGTTTTTGAATCAGAATGGCAGTTGGTTTTTGAATCAGAATGGCAGTTGGTTTTTGAATCAGAATGGCAGTTGGTTTTTTAATCAGAATTGCAGTTGGTTTTTGAATCAGAATGGCAGTTGGTTTTTGAATCAGAATGGCAGTTGGTTTTTGAATCAGAATGAGAGTTGGTTTTTGAATCAGAATGGCAGTTGGTTTTTGAATCAGAATTGCAGTTGGTTTTTGAATCAGAATTGCAGTTGGTTTTTGAATCAGAATGGCAGTTGGTTTTTGAATCAGAATGACAGTTGGTTTTTGAATCAGAATGGCAGTTGGTTTTTGAATCAGAATTGCAGTTGGTTTTTGAATCAGAATGGCAGTTGGTTTTTAAATCAGAATGACAGTTGGTTTTTGAATCAGAATGGCAGTTGGTTTTTGAATCAGAATGGCAGTTGGTTTTTGAATCAGAATGACAGTTGGTTTTTGAATCAGAATGGCAGTTAAAATTTGAATTGACCAAAAGGTTCTATAAAGAATCACTTTTTTTATCTAAGAGTGTATGATTTTATTAAATACATTACTTCCTCATGTTCCTTGCTAGTAATTTAGTTTGCAACAACACAGGATTGTATGAACTTTGCTGTTTACCACTCGGCAACAATGTTGAAAAAAATGCAAATTCGATCTCCCCTCTGCAATATAGAGGTAACAGTGTCGTCAGCTAGCAATGTTTCTGACCACACGAAATCATGCAGCATCATCATTACTGTGGATAGAAACATTCAAGCAAAATAGCTCAAACAAAAGAAAAGGTAGTTAGTTGGCTGTGAATTTCACAGGTGTTGTTTGCTTAAATCCTCATTCGACCTCATTAGAATCCTCAAGGTTCTTTGCCTTCACTGGGTATACAGTGCCTTCGGAAAGTATTCAGACCCCTTGACTTTTTCCCACGTTTTGTTAAGTTACAGCCTTATACTAAAATGGATTCAATAAAATAAAAAATCTCAGCAGTCTACACACAACACCACATAAATGTAATGACAGGCGCTGGAGATGAGTGGCAGGTACGTGGAGTCGACATTTAATACGGAACAGACAGGCAACAAAACAGGAACAGCGTCAGGACACTGGTAAACAAGGACATATGACGATTAATGCTGCAGCAGGGAACCGAGCGGGGAACCAGACAGATAATGACAGAGGTGATTGAGTCCAGGTGAGACCAATAATAGCTGCCGCGTGTGACAGGGAAAGGCAGGTGTGCGTAATGATGGTTGAGTACTTAATGGTGGGGAGCCTGGCACCTTCACACGCCAGGGAGGGAGAGTAGGAGCAGAAGTAATGACAAATTGAAAACAGGTTTTTATACATTTTTGCAAATTCATAAACAAAAAAAGTAACAGAAATACCCTATTTACATAAGCATTTAGACTCAAAATTGGGCTCAGGTGCATCCTGTTTCCATTGCTTATCCTTGAGATGTTTCTACAACTTGATTGAAGTCCACCTGTGGTAAATTCAATTGATTGGACATGATTTGGAAAAGCATACACCTGCCTATCTGAGGTCCCACAGTTGACAGTGCATATCAGAGAAAAAACCAAGGACCAAGGACAGGATTGTGTCGAGGCACAGATCTGGGGAAGGTTACCCGAAAAAAAAGTCTGCAGCATTGAAGGTCCCCAAGAACACAGTGGCCTCCATCATTCTTAAATGGAATAAGTTTGGAACAACCAAGACCCTTCCTAGAGCTGGCCGCCTGGGTAAACTGAGCAATCGGGGGGGGAAGGGCCTTGGTCAGGGAGGTGACCATGAATCCAAAGGTCACTCTGACAGAGCTCTAGAGTTCCTCTGTGGAGATAGGAGAACCTTCCAGAAGGACAACCATCTCTGCAGGACTCCACCAATCAGGCCTTTATGGTAGAGTGGCCAGATGGAAGCCAATCCTCAGTAAAAGACACATGACAGCCTTCTTGGAGTTTGGCAAAAGGCACCTAAAGACTCACAGACCATGAGAAACAAGATTTTATGGTCTGAAGTAACCAAGATTGAGCTCTTTGGCCTGAATGCCAAAGAAGCATGGTGGTGGCAGCATCATGCTGTGGGGATGTTTTTCAGCAGCAGGGACTGGGAGACTAGTCAGGATCGAGGCAAAGATGAACTGAGCAAAGTACAGAGAGATCCTTGATGAAAACCTGCTCCACAGCGCTCAGGACCTCAGACTGGGGCGAAGGTTCACCTTCCAACAGGACAACGACCCTAAGCACACAGCCAAGACAACGCAGGAGTGGCTTTGGGACAAGTCTCTGAATGTCCTTGAGTGGCCCAGCCAGAGCCTGGACTTGAACCCGATCTAACATCTCTGTAGAGACCTGAAAATAGCTGTGCAGCAATGCTCCCCATCCAACCTGACAGAGCTTGAGAGGATCTGCAGAGAAAAATGGGAGAACCTTCCCAAATACAGGTGTGCCAAGCGTCATACCCAAGAAGACTCGAGGCTGTAATCGCTGCCAAAGGGGCTTCAACAAAGTTCTAAGTAAAATGTCTGAATACTTATGTAAATGTGATATTTCAATTTTCTACAAAACTGTTTGTTCTTTGTCATTATAGGGTGTTGTGATGTCATTATGGGGTGTTGTGATGTCATTATGGGGTGTTGTGATGTCATTATGGGGTGTTGTGATGTCATTATGGGGTATTGTGATGTCATTATGGGGTGTTGTGATGTCATTATGGGGTGTTGTGATGTCATTATGGGGTATTGTGATGTCATTATGGGGTGTTGTGTGTAGATTGATGACACTTTTATTTAATCCATGTTAGAATCAAGCTGTAACGTAACACAATGTGGAAAAAGTCAAGGGGTCTGAATACTTTCCCGAATGCACTATATATATAGAACACAGGCGGCTGGTGGCACCTTAATTGGGGAGGACGTGCTCATAGTAATGTCTGGAACAGAATAAATTAAATGGTTTCGAACACATGAAACACATAGTTTCCATTCAATTCACTTAATTCCAGCCATTATTATGAGCCGTCCTCAACTCAGCAGCCTCCTGTGATATAGAACATTTTTTTTAGTAAAGGGTTCATTAATCTCATACAAAGAAGCAAATGTCTCTATATGGAAACACAAAGAACCACTGATTCTAAGAGCACAACAACGATTGTGAGGCAGAACCCCTTTTCTTGTGTGAAGCACTGAACGTAGTCTACAAAACACTACAAATGAATGACTGAATACCAGTGTGACAATGCAGGTCCAATAGGGGCTGCTGTCACTGTTTCTGTGCCAGGCAAGTTACAGACAGTTTCATCACCCTCACCAGTGCCAGAAATATCAAGCCTCAGAAGGTCAAAGTGCCAGTCCATTTCTGCCGGCGTCACTGGTACTTGGCACACACACTGCATACCACCACAGCACACACACACACACACACACACACACACACACACACACACACACACACACACACACACACACACACACACACACACACACACACACACACACACACATACCACACACAACACACACACACACACACACACAAACACACACACACACACACACACACACACACACACACACACACACACACACACACACACACACACACACACACACACACACACACACACACACACACACACTCACACACAATCACACACACTGTGTACCACCACAACACACACACACACACACTGCATGCCACTACAGCACACACACACACACACACACACACACACACACACACACACACACACACACACACACACACACACACACACACACACACACACACACACACACACACACACACACACATCACAATCACGCACACACACACTGCATGCCACTACAGAAAGACACAATGCACAGACACTATGTCCCAGATGTGAGGAGGACACCACAAAATCTGTTTTAATTAGTGGCGTTTGTTATCGAACTAGACAACTTTCCGAAGGTTGATGGTGATTAGCGAAGCATGCTAACGGGGTTAGCAACGCATGCTGGCAGGCTAAAGCAAACAATCAGAACTACCTGAAATACTTTCAGTGGTATTTTCAACCCAGGGTTGGTCAGATGAGACCACATAGAGATAGAGATAAAACAACAGGAACCTCATTCATTCACTAAACATTTGACTTGTGTGTCTTAATGCTTCAGTAAAACCCTTAGTAGTTTACCACAAGTCACAATAAAGCCTTTAACATGACTATCAGTCAGCGGTTCCCTCCTGGCTGTCTGGCTCCCGAGTGGTGCAGCGGTCTGAGACGCTGCGTCTCTATTGCAAGATAGGTCACTGTAGTCCCTGGTTCGAATCCAGGCTACATCACATCCTGCCGTGATTGAGAATCCCATAGGGCGACGCACAATTGGCCCAGAGTCGTCCGGGTCATTGTAAATCAAGTTGTGCTTGCCTAGTTGCATTTTTAAATGTTATTAAATAGAAAGGATGGGCAGAGAAATATATTTTCTGAAATACATTTCAGGCTTCAAACATAAAGATATAAAACTGTATTTTTTTGTGAAGAATCAACAACACGTGGGACACAATCATGAAGTGGAACGACATTTATTGGATATTTCCCACTTTTTTAACAAATCAAAAACTGAAAAATTGGGCGTGCAAAATTATTCAGCCCCTTTACTTTCAGTGCAGCAAACTCTCTCCAGAAGTTCAGTGAGGATCTCTGAATGATCCAATGTTGACCTAAATGACTAATGATGATCAATACAATCCACCTGTGTGTAATCAAGTCTCCGTATAAATGCACCTGCACTGTGATAGTCTCAGAGGTCCGTTAAAAGCGCATCATGAAGAACAAGGAACACACCAGGCAGGTCCGAGATACTGTTATGAAGAAGTTTAAAGCCGGATTTGGATACAAAAAGATTTCCCAAGCTTTAAACATCCCAAGGAGCACTGTGCAAGCGATAATATTGAAATGGAAGGAGTATCAGACCACTGCAAATCTACCAAGACTTGGCCGTCCCTCTAAACTTTCAGCTCATACAAGGAGAAGACTTATCAGAGATGCAGCCAAGAGGCCCATGATCACTCTGGATGAACTGCAGAGATCTACAGCTGAGGTGGGAGACTCTGTCCATAGGACAACAATCAGTCGTATATTGCACAAATCTGGACTTAATGGAAGAGTGGCAAGAAGAAAGCCATTTCTTAAAGATATCCATAAAAAGTGTTGTTTAAAGTTTGCCACAAGCCACCTGGGAGACACACCAAACATGTGGAAGAAGGTGCTCTGGTCAGATGAAACCAAAATTGAACTTTTTGGCAACAATGCAAAATGTTATGTTTGGCGTAAAAGCAACACAGCTCATCACCCTGAACACACCATTCCCACTGTCAATCATGGTGGTGGCAGCATCATGGTTTGGGCCTGCTTTTCTTCAGCAGGGACAGGGAAGATGGTTAAAATTGATGGGAAGATGGATGGAGCCAAATACAGGACCATTCTGGAAGAAAACCTGATGGAGCCTGCAAAAGACCTGAGACTGGGACGGAGATTTGTCTTCCAACAAGACAATGATCCAAAACATAAAGCAAAATCTACAATGGAATGGTTCAAAAATAAACATATCCAGGTGTTAGAATGGCCAAGTCAAAGTCCAGACCTGAATCCAATCGAGAATCTGTGGAAAGAACTGAAAACTGCTGTTCACAAATGCTCTCCATCCAACCTCACTGAGCTCGAGCTGTTTTGCAAGGAGGAATGGGAAAAAAATTCAGTCTCTCGATGTGCAAAACTGATAGAGACATACCCCAAGCGACTTACAGCTGTAATCGCAGCAAAAGGTGGCACTACAAAGTATTAACTTAAGTTAGTTTTTGATTTGTTAAAAAAAATTGAAATATCCAATAAATGTCGTTCCACTTCATGATTGTGTCCCACTTGTTGTTGATTCTTCACAAAAAAATACAGTTTTATATCTTTATGTTTGAAGCCTGAAATGTGGCAAAAGGTCGCAAAGTTCAAGGCGGGCCGAATACTTTCGCCAGGCACTGTATATTTATATAAATATATGACTGTGTGTGCATATAGATGTCTTTATTAAGCATAAACAGGAACTGAGTAAGGTCAACGATTGACAGAAATAAACATGGTCCCCTCATGACCTCTGCTTCTATAATTGGGAGTGTATTTCAGCTATGTTATCCTCTCAACTAATGCCTGGTCAAGACAGGCATGGACCCAATTGAGTCTGTAGATAGTCAAGGATTTTCTTAACTTGGGGTGAGTCATAGTGGTCTCTGTTTAGGGCCAAATAGCATTCCAACTTTCTCTGTTTTTTGTGTACTCTCTGTTTAGGGCCAAATAGCATTCCAACTTGCTCTTTTGTTTTGTTAATTCTTTCAAACCGTGTGAAGTATTGATCCTTTTGTTTTCTCATGATTTGGTTGGGTCTAATGGTGTTGCTGTCCCGGGGCTCTGTGGGGTCTGCTTGTGTTTGTGAACAGAGCCCCAGGACCAGCTTGCTTAGGGGACTCTTCTCCAGGTTCATCTCTCTGTAGGTGATGGCTTTGTGTTGGAAAGTGTGGGCATCGCTTCCTTTTAGGTGGTTGTAGAATTTTCTGGATTTTGATAATTAGCGGGTATCGGCCTAATTCTGCTCTGCATGCATTATTTGATGTTTTACATTGTACAGAGAGGATAGTTTTGCAGAATTCTCCATTCAGAGTCTCATTTTGATGTTTCTCCCATTTTGTCAACTCTTGGTTGATGAGCAGATCCCAGACCTCACAACCATAAAGGGCAATGGGTTCTATAACTGATTCAAGTATTTTTGGCAGGATCCTAATTGGTATGTCGAATTTTATGTTTCCTTGTCTTCTCAGATCGTTCACGGCTTTGTGGAAGTTACCTGTGGCGCTGATGTTTAGGTAGAGGTATGTATAGTTTTTTGTGTGCTCTAGGGCAATGGTGTCTAGATGGAATTTGTATTTGTGGTCCTGGCAACTGGACCTGTTTTGGATCACCATTATTTTTGTCTTACTGAGATTTACTGTCAGGACGGAATCTGTGTAGAAGATCTACAGTAGGTGCTGCTGTTGGCCCTCTTTGGTTGGGGACTCTCTCTTTCTCTCTTTCTGCCTCTCTCTCTCTCTCTCTCTCTCTCTCTCTCTCTCTCTCTCTCTATTTCTGTCTCTCTCTCTCTATTTCTGTCTCTCTCTCTATTTCTGTCTCTCTCTCTCTATTTCTGTCTCTCTCTCTCTATTTCTGTCTCTCTCTCTCTATTTCTGCCTCTCTCTCTCTATTTCTGCCTCTCTCTCTATTTCTGCCTCTCTCTCTCTATTTCTGCCTCTCTCTCTCTCTGCCTCTCTCTCTTCTGCCTCTCTCTCTCTCTCTCTCTATTTCTGCCTCTTTCTGCCTCTCTCTCTCTTTGCCTCTCTTTCTGCCTCTCTCTCTCTTTCTCTTTCTGCCTCTCTCTCTCTCACTCCCTCTCTCTCTCTTTCTGCCTCTATCTCTCTCAATCTGCCTGTCTGCCTCTGTCTCTCTGTCTCTCTCTCTCTATCAACTCAATTCAATTCAAGGGGCTCTATTGGCATGGGGAACATATGTTAACATTGCCAAAGCAAATGAAGTAGATAATATATAAAGGTGAAATAAACAATACAAAGGAACATTAAACATTACACTCATAGAAGTTCCTAAAGAATAGAGACATTACAAATGTCATATTATGTCTATATACAGTGTTGTAGCAATGTACAAATGGTTAAAGTACAAAAGGGAAAATAAATAAATATAAATATGGGTTGTAATTACAATGGTGTTTGTTCTTCACTGGTTGCCCTTTTCTTGTGACAACAGGTCACAAATCTTGCTGCTGTGATGGCACTATCTCTGTCTCTCTCTGCCTTCCATTCTCTCTCTCTCTCTCTCTCTCTCTCTCTCTCTCTCGCTCTCTCGCTCTCCGGGAGCCATAGACAGTAGCTGCCTGACCATCCTTCTCCTCCCTGATGAGAATGTCTCCTCTAGAGACCGGACTCTTTTGATTCAGCGTCTTATAAGACCAGCCCTTATGGCTTATGGGACCCAGGGCTGTGTCCCAAATAAGGTTTCATTTGGGACACAACCCATTTCATTTAACCCCCTAGAGAAGGAAACTGATGGGTTTTGATTTAGTCTGGTTTTAGGCTTAGACCGAAGGCTGGGCTACCCATTGGCACCTCCATTCAATATATTACTATGGTAAACTACTACTGTATAACCTGATCAGATAGGAGACAAACAGCAGCACATGTTCACAACCCTGACAATTTAATAACAGCCCTAAAATGTCAAGTATGTGCCTCAGCTGTACGGTAATTAAAAACATATCCAATAACGAACCCATCTCTTTATCACACGGAGACTTCAGTAGAGGACAACAGCTGCAGCCACCCTGTTGGCTGTTTCTACCCTGTTGGTTGTTTCCACCCTGTTGTCTGTTTCCACCCTGTTGGCTGTTTCTACCCTGTTGGCTGTTTCCACCCTGTTGGCTGTTTCCACCCTGTTGGCTGTTTCCACCCTGTTGGCTGTTTCCACCCTGTTGGCTGTTTCCACCCTGTTGGCTGTTTCCACCCTGTTGGCTGTTTCCACCCTGTTGGTTGTTTCCACCCTGTTGGCTGTTTCCACCCTGTTGGCTGTTTCCACCCTGTTGGCTGTTTCCACCCTGTTGGCTGTTTCCACCCTGTTGGCTGTTTCCACCCTGTTGGTTGTTTCCACCCTGTTGTCTGTTTCCACCCTGTTGGCTGTTTCCACCCTGTTGTCTGTTTCCACCCTGTTGGCTGTTTCCACCCTGTTGGCTGTTTCCACCCTGTTGGCTGTTTCCACCCTGTTGGCTGTTTCCACCCTGTTGTCTGTTTCCACCCTGTTGGCTGTTTCCACCCTGTTGGCTGTTTCCACCCTGTTGGCTGTTTCCACCCTGTTGGCTGTTTCCACCCTGTTGGTTGTTTCCACCCTGTTGGCTGTTTCTACCCTGTTGGCTGTTTCCACCCTGTTGGCTGTTTCCACCCTGTTGGCTGTTTCCACCCTGTTGGCTGTTTCTACCCTGTTGGCTGTTTCCACCCTGTTGGCTGTTTCTACCCTGTTGGCTGTTTCCACCCTGTTGGCTGTTTCTACCCTGTTGGCTGTTTCTACCCTGTTGGCTGTTTCCACCCTGTTGGCTGTTTCTACCCTGTTGGCTGTTTCCACCCTGTTGGTTGTTTCCCCTGTTGTCTGTTTCCACCCTGTTGGCTGTTTCCACCCTGTTGGTTGTTTCCACCCTGTTGGCTGTTTCCACCCTGTTGGTTGTTCCCACCCTGTTGTCCACCCTGTTGGCTGTTTCCACCCTGTTGGTTGTTTCCACCCTGTTGGCTGTTTCCACCCTGTTGGCTGTTTCCACCCTGTTGGCTGTTTCCACCCTGTTGTTTCCACCCTGTTGTTTTCCACCCTGTTGGCTGTTTCCACCCTGTTGGTTGTTTCCACCCTGTTGGCTGTTTCCTGTTGGCTGTTTCCACCCTGTTGGCTGTTTCCACCCTGTTGGCTGTTTCCACCCTGTTGGTTGTTTCCACCCTGTTGGCTGTTTCTACCCTGTTGGTTGTTTCACCCTGTTGGCTGTTTCACACCATCTGTTTCCACATTTAAATGTTTCACTCTCTGTCGGTTCCATGTTGCCTTCCCCCTGAATATGTTTCCACCCTGTTGGCTGTTTCCACCCTGTTGGTGTTTCCACCCTGTTGGTTGTTTCCACCCTGTTGGCTGTTTCCACCCAGTGTGGTTGTTTCCACCGTGTTGGTGTGTTTCCACCCTGTTGGCTGTTTCCACCCTGTGGCTGTTTGTGTTGGCTGTTTCCACCTGTGTGTTGTGTTTCCACCCTGTTGGTATGTTTCCACCCTGTTGGCTGTTTCCACCCTGTTGGTTGTTTCTACCCTGTTGGTTGTTTCCACCCTGTTGGCTGTGTTGGCTGTTTCCACCCTGTTGGCTGTTTCTACCCTGTTGGCTGTGTCCACCCTGTTGGCTGTTTCCACCCTGTTGGCTGTTTCCACCCTGTTGGTTGTTTCTACCCTGTTGAAGGACAACTGTTGGCTGTTTCACCCTGTTGGCTGTTTCTACCCTGTTGGTTGTTTCTACCCCTGTTTCTATGTTGGCAACACTGACTAAGAGTAAAACCATGTTGAAAAACAGTTGACCCTTTGGCTGTTTCCACCCTGTTGGTCATCTCCCTGTTGGCTCAACCCTGTTCCACCTCCTGCCCCTGTTGGCTGTTTCACCCTGTGATTCCACCCTGTTGGCTGTTTCCCCTGTTGGTGTTTCCACCTCCTGCCTGTTGGCTGTTTCACCCTGTGATTCCACCTCCTGCCTCTGTTGGCTGATTCCACCTCCTGCACCCTGTTGGTGATTCTGCCCTGTCAGTGATTCCACCCTCCTGTTTCCTGTTGGCTGTTTCCACCCTGTTGGTTG